>NC_081433.1:13438037-13738037 GCF_949786415.1 Peromyscus eremicus | reverse complement strand
CTCTGTTGTAAGGAATTCCAGAGATTTCATGGAATCATGCAACCCTTCATGTTCTTCTGAAACACATGATTCCATAGAACATATTTTATCAGTTAACAATAATCTTGTTTCCTTATAAAGTATCTGAGTAGTGGCAACTTCACTCTAGAGAGTTATTGTTTTATCCATTAAGTATTCATATTTATTATCAATGAAATCAAATCTGGTTTTGACAAAACCCAACACCCCTTCATGATAAAGGTCTTGGAGAGATCAGGAACACAAGGAAACTACCTAAACATAATAAAGGCAATTTACAGCAAGCTGACAGCCAACATCAAAATAAATGGAGAGAAACTCCAAGCAATTCCACTAAAATAAGGAAAAAGACAAGGCTGTCTACTCTTCCCATATTTATTCAATGTAGTACTTGAAGTGCTAGCTAGAGCAATAAGACAACAAAAGGAGATCAAGTGGATACAATTTGGAAAGGAAGAAATCAAACTTTCACTATTTGCAGTCGATGTGATAGTACACATCAGTGACCCCAGGCATCTTTTATAACGGTTTCATTGCAGATTCTACTAGATAGCTCAGAAGAGTCCTGACTAAGCCATATAGAAGGCATCAAAGAAGCATAAAAACAA
Organism: Peromyscus eremicus; assembly: GCF_949786415.1. Classification (NCBI taxonomy): domain Eukaryota; kingdom Metazoa; phylum Chordata; class Mammalia; order Rodentia; family Cricetidae; genus Peromyscus; species Peromyscus eremicus. Next base: position 13,737,411 of record NC_081433.1, on the reverse strand, counting down.
ATTCTTTTTCTGCAAGGAAATTTATTGGAGAAGGAAAAACAATTGAGGCAAAGTACAAGAGCAGTGACAGATAATGAGATCTCAGAGCACATGGTGATCTTGTCTCTGGTCTCAGCGGCAGCAGAATACAGAGTGAACTGGAACTTTGCGGCAGATCCCAGAGACTTGTTAGGAACGTCTGCAACTATATTTTGTGCAGACACATTTCACCTTTCTTGCGGCTGAGGAAACAGAGAACATCAGGCATTAAGTAAGGTAACCAACAGTATGCAATAGTGTAAAATACTATGAAAGTGCATGATGGATGGTACAGAATAGGTTTGTTTGTGTTGGTGACATCACACCCAGCACCATGATCAACTTCAAACACTGGACAATAATACACTGAACAAGTGTTGATCACATGCACAACTTGACAGGCATTTCACTTTCCTTCACCTTTTTGTGTCTTCTTGAATCAACACATTCACACACTGGCATTTGATTCCTAAATCTATTATTTTATGCAAAGCAGATTTTTCTTTCTATAACAAATTTATCGAATGAATAGATAAAGGGCTAATCAATTGGTTCTATATTTTAAAATTATTCCACACATAAATTTTTAGATCAAAAAATTTAAAAAGAAAGAAAATCAATTACACTTTTTGACTCTTACTCTTACTTCTATGAATAAGATGGGGAAGGTCCTAGAGGATAAACAGAGATACTTACCTGAATCACACAGCTCTGGACAGGATTCCAGGGTACATCTTCACCTGTCTGTCAGGAGACTCCAACCCTCTATTGTACTGGGCACCACCACTCACCTGCATCTTGAAGAGCAGAGCCTACTGGGCCTCCAAAGGAGATGGACACATCCTGGTCCTCAACCCCTGGCTGATCCTCATTTTTAGTCTCCTCAGTTGCTTCAGGGAGAGAATCAGCCTGGGCCAGGTAGGCCAGCAGGACAAGGGCAGAGAGGAGGACAAGTGTCTTCATGGCTGAGAGTCACCTGGAGGAAGGGTGAGCAGGAGCCCAGTGTGTGGGGAGTGAGGAGCCAGCCTGCATTTATAGGCCTGTCATGAGAAGGAGCAGAGACAGGCCCTGTTGTTAGAGAAGGCATGCGCTGATGGGAACTGGGAGAGATGGTTGTCCTTTGATGTTTCTCTGTTCTCACAGCTGCCATCACGATGTTGGTCTGTGTGTTCAGTGACAGGCCTCCCTTCCAGCTGATAATGATGAAGGGCCTTGCTATCTTCTCCTGTTTCCCATCTGCTTGAGTATTTACCTTTCTGTGGCCAGGAAAGAAAAGAGTCAGGCATTTTATAAGTTAGTAAACTCATGGAACAAGGGTTTTTGTGTTCTGAAGTTGGAACCTGCTGTTCTCAGAAAGTGTGGACCCTGGACCAGACCTGAATCCCTGTGGCTTGAACAGTCAGTTCTTTGAGTGATGCTGGGGTATTATTACCCTCATGAGGAAGAATTTGTGAATCTCTTCCTTTGGGGCCACAACACAGAAAGTTTGATGGCCCTGGTGAATTGATCTCAAGAGGAGATGAGGGACAGAGATGGTCATAATGGGGCCAGAGCAGGTTGTTGTGAAGAAGCCTGTGTGACCAGCACACATCTCATGAGTACATTGCAGGTGCCTCTTCGCACTTTGGGAGCCAACAAATGATGTGCTGTGGCTCATGTCTCAGATTCTGCATTTTCTTTAACTTTTAGAAATTGTGATATTACCTAAAAGAAATAACACTCAAAATATAGAGATGGTGATGTGTTTTGTCGCAATTCCAAAAAGTGCTTCTACACCAAGAAGTCACTGGCGTTCATATATAAACACTGTACTGTACATATTTTTATTTATTTTCCCTCAGTATGTATATGCCAAAAGATACAGAACATTCTTCTAATTTCAGTCAGCATGTAATGTCCCAGTGTTATAAGTGTTAAAATAATTTTAGTCACAGCTGTGTGCGATGACTAGCAAAGCAGTAAGAATACTATTTTACATTCATATATTTAAATATTATACATATATATATATATTTCATATTGCCTAATGGGATTGCCTATCAGTCAAAAAGCATGTCTTATACTTCAGACACATCCCTCACTGTCTTCTTGAACTTCACAGCGTTGGCCTCAGTAGCACTCACTAAGTTTTCATACCTGAAAGACCAACGTGCTCATTTGAATGATTTATTTTATTGTGTTTTCATTTTCCGTTCTTCCTGCCTGTGTTCAGCACAGAATTTGTCATTGACGTCCCAGAGTATTTCAAACCATTAAAATATAACCTTTAAGAAGAATGCCCCCTTTAAGTAAGGCAATCAAGTTCTGATTTGTACCGTAGTTTCCCTTTTCTTGTTACTTTATATTCTCTCTTTTGTTTCTTCCCGAATGCTGGTGGCAGCAGCTGTCTCACTTGAAGAAAGACATCTATCTGCTCATGTGGACACCAGAGAAGGTAGAGACCAGAATCCTCCATCTGCGAAGTCATCCTACTTTTGGATTTGCTGAGCCTTGTGGGGAAAAAGATCTTTCCTTTGTGAGTTTACACTCTGCTGGAGATTTTGTGATCTTTGTGGAGGTTGATACCTGTACTATGATGCTTTTCTCATATTTCCTAGTCCCAATGAAACAGGTAAAATTGTTATTTCAGTATCATCCTTGTTTACCTTTTTCTCATGAATCCATGGCAGAAGTGCACATGCCCAAGGAGTGTGTGCACCACGTGTATTCGGTCAAATGCTCCATTGAGGGAGGGGTTGGCACATTCATTTTACTCCTTTAAAAATATTTGCTTATTTTTATTTTGGAAGTATCAGTTATTTGCCAGCATGTATGTGTGTTGTGCTTGTTGCCTGTGGAGAAGAGAATAGATAGCCAAATCCCCCAGAACTGGAGTTACAGAAAGCTGTGAGAGCTGCCATGTGGGTGTTGGAACAGAACCTTGGTTCTCTGCAAGAGCACCAAATGCTCTTAACCACTGAGCCATCCCTACAGACCTACATTTTCTCTAGTTAACCTTTAGCTGTTGTTCAGAAATTCTGGAAATTTTCTTTTTAACATGTTACAGATCTTAAAGATTATCATCTTTCTTTGTCTTTTTTTATTTGCTGTGCCAAACTAGATTTAATTCAGTATTTAATAACATTTCTGAGTTTTCTTTCTTTTAACTTAAATTTGGAAAACTCAAACTTGTGTGTCTTAGTGATTTTTGGCTTTAGCAAAATTCCTGTCATATCCTGTGATTGAGACAGATGTCTTTCTTACTCACTGCCACAACTGAGGAAGTTTCATCTTCCCAGGAAGGGTTTTCATGATTATTAATATTCTGGCATATAATATCACCTATGGATGCCCAACAAGCAGTTAGAAAGTAGAGCTGTGGATGGAGTTGGTGGGTCAGAGACATTGAAGTGATGTTGGAGAAATGAAGGAACTCTTCATAGTTCATTGTTGTTTCTCCTACGTTTCATTGTATTAAATCATATCCAAGTACAATCACTTATTCAAAGAGTGCCGCTAAAGAATGGAAGTTACCTCCACTGGCCTCTGAAAGTTCAAATCTTGTAGCTGACCCACTTGTGCTCATGGGGGACTCTTCCTCTTCCTTCCTCACAGGCACGCAGACTCTACTGACCTGCAGGAGGTACTGGGTAGGAGGGGTCACAGTCATGAGGGCTCTAAGATTGGTGGGGCTGTAATCACTCCTGCACTTGTTTTATGTCACAAACCAGTGTGTAATATGTCAACAGAACTCCAAATTACCCTTATTATTCAGCTCTATTTAAATACCATTGATTATATGTGTATGATTTTTTATTTGATAACTGGCAAAAACCTCTTCTTCAGGCATTTCTAGAGAGAGTAGGATATTTATTAGTGATTTCACTTCAAATCCCAGAGGAAGGAATTTGCAGAGGTAGAGACCAAGGAGAAGCTGTGGAAGGACCATCTACCAACAACTGTCTTCCAACTTTGAGCCACTGTCAGGTTCTAACCAAGGAAAACAAATAATTCCACTGAATGACAGAAGTTAGCACTCTAAAATATAGACGTTAAGGTGGAACATTGGCGAGTGGTGAAGTACAAGGGATTTGGCCACAGCCCTGTTACCGAATCTTTAGTGCCTTTGAGTAAGGCAATTAACATCTTCAAAGCTCCTTTACAAAGTCATAAAATACTTGACAATAAGAACAGGTACTTAACTGATTTGTTGTGAAAACCTATTATTGAAATAAATAAATAGATCTTAGCAATCGATAAATGTAAGCTAATATAAATACACAGCATATAATATATACTTTGAGAATGCTACCTGGCATCATAAGTTTCAATTTATCATGATTTCTAAGAAGTCACGCAAAGCTGTCTTGACTCTACAATAAATGAAAATTTAGTATTCTCACCTATGTAAGAAGTTAAGTTCAATAGCATTTAAATGTCTTATCCAATAGTTAATAATTTATATTTGTTAAACGAGTAAGGATCATATTTTCTAGTTTCAAATACCTCAAGTACTTTATGGCATTACTAATCTCATTGTTAAAGAGAAATCACACAAAATAAGCAGTTTTTTCAAGTTAAAGTCAAAGAAGTTAAGTATAACTATAGAAGAGTGAGATATCGAGTCTCCCTTGAGGATGGATGAAACTTGGATGATCTCAGAAGTGAAGTGTAATAGAAATGATAATGGTGGTGGGAAGAAGAAAAACAGGGAAAGCCCAACAGAGTAATGTGCAGATATTTTTGGCCAGAAGACCGTGATGTTAGAACGGTTAATCTAAAGGTAAGCTAAGCTTCATATTAGGTTGAGGAGTTTCCTGAGACCATGGGGACAAACCTCCCTGTTCTAAAGATGAGTGTTCAGGAACCAGTGAATTCTAGTAGAATTTTAATTCTGAAATCTATACAGGACTTCTGATTCCAGTCCCAGTTTACACACTTTTCCCAGTGTTTCCATGTTCTACAAGGAGTCCAGAGTCACAGTAGCAAGATATAACTTGGGCTTGCCCCAGAGTTGCCTGGTATGAGCCAGTAAACATGTCTTGCCCATTAGAAATTTCTGTGATGAGTGGGATATTTTGAAATATCTTGGATGGTTTTTTTATGGTACCATAGGTTGCTTACTGATATTTCTTCAGAGGATCATTGTAGTGATAAATGATGGCATCTGGCCCAGTTGGTGGACATGTTGATAATGCCATTTTGATAAAGAAGATGTAATTCCAATAGGGACATGTCTTCTGAGCATCACAAACTATAGTAATTCTCGATTAGGATATAAACTGGCAGTTCTTCGATGTTTGTCCAAGACCAAATGAAGTTAACTGTTTAGACTCTTTAGGATTTGGCTAAACTAAGGGACCCATCTGTGGGACAAAGTATGTTTTGTGTAACTGAACCTCAGGAGTATACCAGGCTTTATCACCAAACAGCTCCCAAATCATAACATAGAGACTTCTTCTTCTTCTTTTTTTAATGCCAAATGCCATTTATTGAAGGAGGGAGGAGGTCTTAAATACAGACTTACAGCACAATGGGAGAACCCCAGAGGGCAGAAGTTCGCTACCAATGTTTTACAATCTTGCATCTAAGCTGTTAATGCCCAATATGCATGATGCACAGACAAGGCACTTTCCTTAAGCACTCAGGAGGGTGAAACCGGCATGGAATTAGCATAGGGAGGATGTCAAGGGCAAGGTCAGCAAGCAAAACAACAGTTACCCAAAACGGGGGCCAGGGCCCTACAGGTCCCCCTTTTACTAAAAAATGAGCTTCTGACTTAGGTTGTATGGGATGTCAGCAGGTCACCTTACCCGTCATGGAAACACCTGCCCAGGCCACACAGCTGCTCTGTCTCCCAGCATTCTCCTTTCCTTTTCCATTTTCACTCTTGTTCTTCTCCCTTTTCATTCTTCTTGCCCTCATTCTTCTTGAGCCAAGACTTCTCCTTCTACTTATTCTTTCTGCCCACCAGCCCCACCTATTCATCTTCTCTGCATAGCTATTGACCATTCAGCTCCTTATTAGACCAATCAGGTGCCTTAGGCAGGCAAAGTGAATCAAATGCAGCACATCTTCACGTAATTAAACACATATCCTTACATTGTTAGAAAAATATAGCACAAACAAATGTAATACACCTTATACTGTTAGTATAATATTCAGTAACATAAACAAATATAACACATTTTGCCTCATTAAAGTAAAATTTGAAAACATGGGGGAGAGTCTGACTCATGAAAATTTATGGGGTTAATGAGTAAGAATGATAATTCTGTTTATTAATGATGTCAAAACTTAAAGAAAAAATAAATTTAAATGATAACTCTGCCCTGTCATAGTTTATTAATGATGACTAAAAGTTGAGCAAAAGGAAGTGAAATATATGTCCAAAAACAAAAATGATATGAGTTGTGTTTTTGGAAAGTCATGAATGTATCCCTGCTTACTAAATTCTGTATAAATAAATGTATACATTCTGGTTGCTAGTCAGTCAGGCTGCACGATTCCCCCAACCACCTAGGAAACCCAAGGCCATGAGGACATTCATTCTCCTCACTGCTGCTCTCCTACTGGTCCTCAAGACCCAGGCAGAACCTCTCCAAGGAAGAGCTGAGGAGGTTCTAGACCAGAAACAGCAGGGGGAGGATGACCAGAATATGTCCATCTTGGTATCACTGATCTTGAAGATGCATGTGAGAGATGTCAGCATGTTGGAGATAGGAGCAAAGGGAAGGGATGGAGATAAGCTCTGAAATCAGGTCAGCTAGATGACTTAATTACTTCTTTATTTTCTCATTCAACAATAGGAGCCAAATAAATCAAATTCTTTGTGCTAAGATTTTTGTTCCAATTTGTGCTTGTGACTATCAATGGGTTTAATACATAAAGACATTAATAGCTAGTTTTTTTCTAGCTCTAAATGGCTAGACTTGGTCACAGGGAGAATATTTTATTGTGTCTATTATATTTTAGGAACTGGAAGTATGTGTTTAGATATTTATTGTGATGGTAGAATCACACAAGAGAAAAAAAAACAAATGAAACTAAGACAAATTTGTATTGGTTTTTAGTTTTGTGCAGGTCTGATGTTTAATTCGTATTGATTGTGATTTCTCAGGCTGCTGTCAGTAATGGTGAATGTGGAAGACCCACATTACCTAACACATATCGTGCCCATGATCACATTCACCCTGCTGACCCAGGCACTGAGAGTTCTTATGGTCCCTGTCACCCCAGATGTGAGGTCAGGCTTGACCTGCTATTGCAGATTAAGAGGCTGCGGTTTTCTACAATGCCTTGCTGGGTCCTGCAAGTACCAAAACTTCATCTATAGCCTCTGCTACCACTGACCACTAATAACAAGAAGAATATGTTTGTCATGTGAGTTGAGAACCTGAAGGATATTATTTGTCCCACACTGTGTTTTTGAATTTCTTCCTCTTTTATATCTAAATAAAGTCCTTGCACAGCAAGTTCCCTGTGTGTGTGTGTGTGTGTGTGTGTGTGTGTGTGTGCGCGCGCGCGTGCGCGCTTGTCTGGTTTCTCCAAGCAAGACTCTGAGAAAGGAGTACCAGAATGCTATAAAGAAATTCCTGTCTCTGGTGTGTAGGAATATCAAGGCTGTCACACAGGCTTCTGGTGAATGATAAAAAGGTCAAAGCTGTTGTAATCATTCTCACTTCTCATCTCATAACTTGACTCATTTAGATCAGAACCACTCTCAAAGTCATTGGCAATGTGGGAGGTTGAAAACAACACAACTATCGTCATGTTTCCACACTCTCAATGACCTAACTTCTCAAAGAAGACAACATCCTCATTCCAAACATTAGGATTTGACCAAACAGGCCAACATCATATATCTGCCCATAAAGCCCTAGATTTGTATCATCTCCACAGACATAACTGTAAGTAGCATTAAGAAAGGTTAGTACATGCTACAACCCATAGCCCCAGAGAGGCTAGGTAACAAGGAGGGTTCAAAGAGGGATGCATGAATTTTCCTTGGAAGGGGAAATAGAAGAGATCTCCTGGGTAAACTGGGGGTGAGTGGGGATGGAAACATGAGGGCTCAGGGACAGGATAGAAGGAGAGAGTAATGAGAGAGATATCTTGATGGGAAGGGGTGCATTTTGGGGCCACGTAGAAACCTGATGCAAGGAAACTCCCAAAAATCTACAAGGATGACCCCAGCAAAGACTCCTAGCAATAGCAGATAGGTAGTGTGAACCCAGCGTCTCTTATAATCAGATTGGTGACTACCCTAATTGTATTCAGAGAGACTTCATCCAGTAACTGATGGAAGCAGATGCAGAGATACACAGCCAAGCACTGGGCCAAGGTCCTGGAGTCTTGTTGAAAAGAGGGAAGAAGGATTATATGAGCCGGGGGGGGGGGGGGGTCAAGATTATCACTAGGGAACCCATAAAAACAACTAACCTGGATTCATAGGCATTCCCAGACACTAGACTGACAGCTAAGTGCCCACATGGGACCCATCTATGCCTTTAACATATGTGTGACAGTTGTAGAGCTTAGTCTTCTTGTAGGACTCCTGGCAGTGGGAATGGGGCCTGTTCCTGACACTTTGTCAGGCTTTTGGGAAGCTTTTCCTCATACTGAGTTGCCTTAGCAAGCCTTAATATGAGGAGGGGTGGAGCTTCTCCTATCTCAACTTGATATGTCATGCTTTGTTAATAGCCATGGGAGCCCTGTCCCTTTCTGACAGAAACAGAGGAGTGGATTGGGGGGTGGGGGTGGGCAGAAAGGAGGTGGGAGAGGGGATGGGAGGAGAGAAGGGAGTAGAAACTGCAGTCAGGATGTAAAAAATAAATGAATGAATGAATGAATGAATGAATAAATAAATAAATTTAATTAATAAAATTTTTTTAAAAGGAAATGTTCTAGATCCATCCATTTGTCTGCAAACCTCATGATGTCATTGTTTTTCTCTGCTGAGTAGTATTCCATTGTGTATATGTACCACATTTTGTTTATCCATTCTTCAGTTGAAGGACATCTAGGTTGTTTCCATGTTCTGGCTATTACAAACAATGCTGATGTGAACAAGCGCTCTTGTGATGTGGTTGAGCATTCCTTGGGTATATGCCCAAGAGTGGTATAGCTGAATCTTGGGGGAGATGGATTCCCAATTTTCTATGAAAGCGCCATATTGATTTCCAAAGTGGTTGTACAAGCTTGCATTCCCACTGGCAGTGGAGGAGAGTTCCCCTAGCTCCACATCCTCTCCACCATATGGTGTCTTCAGTGTTTTTGATCTTAGCCATTCTGACAGGCGTAAGGTGGTATCTCAGAGTTGTTTTGATTTGCATTTCCCTGATGATTAGGGATGTTGAGCAATTCCTTAAATGTCTTTCAGCCATTTGAGTTTCCTTTGTTGAGAATTCTCTGTTTAGTTTTATAGCCCATTTCTTAATTGGACTGTTGGGCATTTTGACGTCTAATTTCTTGAGTTCCTTATATATTCTGGATATCAGTCCTCTGTCAGATGTGGGGTTGGTGAAGATCTTTTCCCATTCTGTAGGCTGTCGCTTTGCCTTGTTGACGGTATCCTTTGCTCTACAAAAGCTTCTCAGTTTCAAGAGGTCCCATTGATTGATTGTTTCTCTCAGTGTCTGAGCTACTGGTGTTTTATTTAGGAAGTGATCTCCCATGCCAATGCGTTCAAGACTACTTCCAACTTTCTCTTCTAGCAGGTTCAGAGTAGCTGGATTTATGTTGAGATACAGCTCGAACTGACCTAATCTGGTGATGGGATGGCCAAACACCCTAATCGTCATGCTAGAAACCCCATCCAACTACTGAGATATCTGAATGCAGAGATCCATGGCTAGGCCCCGGGTGGATCTCTGGGATACCAATTAAGGAGAATGAGGAGGGTTTGTATGAGCGAGACTTGTTGAGACCAAGGTTGGATAAAGCACAGGGACAAATAGCCAAACAAATGGATACACATGAACTATGAACCAATGGCTGAGGGGTCACCAACTGGATCAGGCCCTCTGAATGGATGAGACAATTGATTGGCTTGATCTGTTTGGGAGGCATCCAGGCGCTGGGACCGGGTCCTGTGCTCATTGCATGAGTTGGCTGTTTGAAACCTGGGGCCTATGCAGGATCGCTTGGCTCGGCCTGGGAGGAGGGGACTGGACCTACCCGGACTGAGTCTACCAGGTTGATCTCAGTCCTCGGGGGAGGCTTTGCCCTGGAGGAGATGGGAATGGGGGATGGGTTGGGGGGAAGGTGAGGGGGGGCCATAGGGGGGAGAACAAGGGAATCTGTGGCTCATATGTAGAACTGAATTGTATTGCAAAATAAAAATACAAATTAAAAAAAAAAAAAAGGAAATGTGAGCCACAAAGGTACTAAATAGGAAGCTAAGCAGGAAGTTCCACCCAGATCTGCTCATCACTAGAACAATCTGCCCATATCTGGTAAAGCTGGATTTGTTATAAGTAGGTTCAGCTTTGAAAAACACACAATCAATGTGCTCAGGTCCTTATCTATATCCTAAGATATCTAGGTGTAGGTATCTTAAGATGCCTTTATCTATACTTCTCCATTTGTGTTGAGCTGTTGGAAAATGTGACTGATCTCACTTATATGTAGGATATGCCAGACCAGAGAGGTACAGCAGGAGGGATCAGGTGCCAGAGAACAGTATTCTCAGTCACCACACCAGCTCAGGCCTCCTGTACAGGTGCCTAGATCGTGAACCAAGTATGGTGGACTGCAGAAGAACTGTAGTCCTTGAGCCTCCAATCCTTCACAACCATCTGCCAAATTTTTCAAACAACTTAAACATAAATGTGTGAGAATGCTTCCAAGCTTATTCTTTTCCCTTTTTAGAAGCCAATTTAAGGTACTAGTTTAATTCTAGAAAATTAAAAAGAGATTCCCAAGCTTTCCAAAATCTGAAGTGATAACAAGGAGTCATGATTGCTTTTGTGAACTCGCACCCTCACTGATGCTCAGAAGATCTCTTAATTCATGGATTCCAGACTCTTTTACAGAGTCTCTTTTTCTCTTCTTGGAATGTTTGTTTTGGAACTGAGATGGTAATGTTAAGTGTTCAGCAGGCTGGTGCTTGAGCACACAGCTCTGAGTGGCCTCTGAAGACTCTCTGAGAAAAGAAGAGCCTTTGGGACAGCTGTGCCACCTGCTGGCCACTGCCCTGCCATCTGTCCACTTCTCTATGGGAGCTGGTCCTCCTTTACTGGAATGGTGTGATTCTTGGTCAGTGTCTCATGAAGAAAGACATTTCAACATGGAAGCACACGGGAGCAGCTGAGCATAGACAGGCAGACCTGGGTCTCAACAGGCTGCATTTCAGTGCATGGTCCTAGATGACTGGCTATGAAACTGGTTAGCTGTGGGTGCAAGGCTGGGGTGAAGAGTCAAACACAGATCAGAGATAAGACATCCTTGTCTGTCATCCCAGAGTCTCCTCTTCTGCCTGATAACATTTGAAGGCAGGGGAGGGATTATTATCTTGTTCTTATTTGGTCACTAAAATATGGATCTGAAAAAAAAACGCATTTTTCAAAATAGGGTTATATTTTAGTGTTTCCATATGTGTAAGGGGAAGGCATGGAAATGTGGACGGTAACCACACAAAGCTCCCTTATTTCCCATGAACCCTTTGATGTTCTTCTGATCTGGGATTTTGCTTATACCACATGTTGCCTCTATTTGATGGCTGACTATGGTTACTTGATGAGCTATGAAAAATAATGATAAGCCTTCTTGATACGCAGCTGCTTAAATATTTATCAACAGTCATGTGTATTGTTCTCCGTTGTAATCTATTGCTTTTAGAACAGCCCAGGAACATTCATTAATTCTCAAAATATATCACCCAGTTCCATTAATAAATGTCCCTGCAATTTAAAGAAACACTTCCAAGAATGGCTATAATTTCCAAATGTTTTGACTCTGCAGTAATGTCAGCTATGGCCTTTGAGAAAGAGCTTCTATACCCAGTGTGGAAGCTTCAGTCCTGATTCCTTGTGACCCAGGTATGTGTGTTTTCTCAAAACAAGTCTCATTCAATCACAACTAATGTCAGGCCTGGTGTCACTGGCCTGTGACTCCAGCAGCAGGGAGAAGCAGGCAGAAAGAGAGTGATACCCATGCCACACAGGGCTGTACAGTCAGACCCTGTCTCACGATGAACAAACATGTACACAACAAAGCTGAAAACACTAATGATGATTATGAACACGTGTTTCTTTTATTCATTGCCAATCAGAAGGCTTGAACACTCTCTTGTTCTCTCCAAGATTTCATAGTCAGGTATCAGTTCTAAGATTCTACTTCACTCCAAATTGAATGTTATACATGGCATGAGGTAGAATTCAGTTGTATTTTATTGCTTGTGACTACTTAGGTGCTCTTGACATCTTTTGATTAAAGTGACTTCCTCAGCTCTCACTAAAAGGACGATGGTGTCCTAGAAGAACGTCAGTTATCAGTATGTATGGAAATGTCATAATAAGACCCATCACTTTGTATGCTTACAAAAACAAAACAATGCACCATAAGCCCATTCCCTTTAAATATCTGGACTTATCTTCATGCCCCACTGTCCACTGTATACACCAGTGCTTTAGAGGGGCTTTTGAAAAAGATCACTGTGTCTAACCAAGTCTATTTTTTTTTCTATTCTGGGTGTCCTACAACCATATGTAAGTTTAAGAATGCCTATAGAGCTCCACAAAGAAAGTCCCAGGGAATGATGGCTTTACTTGTCAAATTCTACAAGATGCTTAAAAAAGAATTAATATCATTTTTTTCTATACTGTTTCAAAATACTGAAGGGAAGGGAAACTTTTTTTTCCTTCTACAAATATTAATGAGAAAATATTGACTCAGACAATAGGAAATGATAACGATATCCTTATCATCATGCTCTTCGGCAAGCAGACACTAAACAGAGAACAATGTTCTGGAAGCTATGAGGACACAGGAACATCAAGGGGACTTTGAGGGGGAAAGTTCCTCCTTTCCTCATCAATGCTCCCTTTCTCTATCTGCAAAGCCCATCTCTGAGCTGTCTCATAACAGACCTATAAATATAGAATGAATCCTCATGCCACACACACTTGCTTCCTGCTCATCCATCCTCCAGGTGACTCTCAACCATGAAGACACTTGTCCTTATCACCACTCTTCTGCTGGTCCTCCAAGCCCAGGCTGAGCCTCTCCTGGGAGCAGCTGAGGAAGCCCCTGACCAGATGCAGCCATCAGAAGAGGACCAGGCGATGTCCTTCTCCTTTGGAGGCCTTGAAAGCTCTGTTCTTCAAGAAGCAGGTGAACACATCTACGTATTGGAGGATTAGAGTCAAAGTAAAAGTATGGACATAAGGGTGTGAATGAGGTCTGGAAAGGTCCACATTGCTTGCAGGCTTTTAATTAACTTCTCTGGGCTTGAACTTTCCCCCTAAAAGTTGACTGAATTAAAAGTTAATTGAAGATTGAAAAGCCAGAGACAAATGCATTTAAGAGATGCTCTTCCTCTGAAGACTTCTAAGTTCTGTCTCCAACCCACCAAGCTTAAGACATGGACAGACCTAAATGTTTTCTGAATAAAAACAGGTCAAGTTAGCTAAAGAGAGCATGTTTTACTTATAGAGGATAATTTTGAATCTGTACCTGGGATGATAATGTGTTCAATGTATGCATGGGTGGTCAGGGGTACAAAGAAGTAAAGACTATTGAGCAAAGTTTCAAATTTCAAGTGACCAACACTTGCTGTGTGCATTGACGTCTTTTGAAAGAATTGCTAATGCATCTGGGTCTAAGGAAATCACATGTCATGGCCATTTGAATCAGCACAAAATATCTCAATTCTCTTTATCATCCCTGTGTGACCCAGCACTCAGTGTCTCATGTTGTCTGTATCACCAGGTCTGCCAAGGAACCGGCGGTGCTCCTGCCGATCCCGCTGTGCTCGTCCTCAACATGTAAAAGGCACCTGTTCAAGACCACCTAGAACGTTCCTACTATGCTGTCCTTGAGCATCAAGATCAGAGATAAAACAAGGATACCATGCTCTTCAAGAACTGGGAACCAACTGCCAATGTCCTTGTACTTGTTCTTGATTTTCTTTATTTGAAATAAATTCACTGCAGCCAGCTCTCTGTGTTCATCTTCTTGGTACTTGCTATTAGACTCATTGAGAGCTCCCAGGGAACCCAATACTAGAATCTTTAATGAAACCCCTTTAAACAAAATCCTGCATGTCAATACTAGAAATGTCAAGAATTAACACAAGCTTGAGAATTATACTCTTAGGAGAGCTTAAGAGCACTTCTGATTTGTGTGTGTGTGTGTGTGTGTGTGTGTGTGTGTGTGTGTGTGTGTGTTTCTTGGCTCCCAACTCTGCCTTCACTTACATTTTTGTCATTCTCAAAGACAGTTCTCTGCTAGCCACATTTAAACAGTTATAGCATGTCACTTCTCAAGAGTGCCACCACATTCTTACCTAAAATGTTGGAGTTTTATTAAAAAAGACCCCAAAAAAAATCAGTCTTTTAGGACTTGAGATTGTATTGGCTCCATTTAAGACAACATTAGCAAGCATACTACTAAAGATCCTCAGAAAGCAAACAAAAAAACCTTATAACACATGTAAGTCTGTCTATAAAGATGCACATACAGTTTCGATGAAATTTTCTCATCTGAGCTGACAATTCTCCCTCCAAGAACAAACAACCATCTACCAAGAAATCCAACACCAGACATGAGAAACCCTCTTTTGGTCATCAGGGTTGTCAAACAGAATACTAAAACAGCACAGTCTGTTGCCTTCTAGAGGTGGCACTAAGTTCCCTGTTACTGAAGACACCATGTACTTCAGATGCATGTCTCAGAGGTCCCTGTCGCAGAACTGACCTGAAAGTCTCCTCCTTGAGGACTACCTCATGGTGCCTTCTGGTACCATGTCAGCTTCCAGAGGAGGGAAGCAACCAATCTACCATAGCAATCCTACCCTGCTATGAAGTCTATGAAGCACAAAAACAACCCAAAGGATGCATTAGTGGCATGTATCCTTTGCGATAAACATCAGATCTCTGATTAATTGAACTTGGGAACTGCTCAACAAGACAGAAATAATACCTGGTATTAGAAATCTAGTTAACTACCCCGGGCTAGGGCTGTCATGCATCTTAGAGAAGAACTTACATTCACCATCTTACTAAGCCAGTATACTCCCTAACTACATTCTAAATATTTGTCCATATACCCACAGATAAGTGTACTCCTTACTCCTTATCAAGGAAACATCTCTTTGCAACCAAGGAAGACCATTACAGAAAACCACAGCCAATCAAAATGTAGAGTTCAGTCCCAGTGGATACATCTACAACACAACTGGCACACCTAAGGCTCAAGGGCAGAAAGATTGGAAGAGCCAGATGATCAGAGAGTTTGCTCTATATATTGTGTCTCCAAAGAATGTCAGAAGACACACCCATAAAGTCTCTTCAACCTGACTTCCTGAGCATGAGCTGAACAAGAACAACAACAGATATGCTGAAGTGGATGGGGGAAAGCCCAGGAGGCCTCAGCCCTACATAGGGAACTACAGGCAACTAAAGAATATATAAGTGGTAGACATAGACTTCACTGGGGAGAGCACAGCAATTATTTATCCCATACTGAATGATCACCACTGAAAACATCATGCAAGTAACATACGCACAGAGCAAGATGTATTTACATGTTTAGGAATATATGTATGAACATATGTGTATGTGACAACAATTAATGAAAACAGAGGCCATACATTTTAAAGAGAGAAAGGAGGCATATCTTGGGATGAGTTAGAGGGAGGAAAATATGATGTATATATATTTTAATCTAAAAAGATAAAAGAATTTTGAAGTGATTATTTCAGAGATGATAGTTATATAAATTAAGCTGGTTGTGGTGATCACTTCACAGTGTATACATGTACCAAATCATTATGTTTTCTATATTACATTACATTTTTATCAATTATATCACAAAAAAACTAGGGGGAAAATGAATTCAATAGTATGTTATGAGACATAGGCATTTATATTTTCCATTTGAAGAATAAAATAATCAATATAATATTTACCAAAGATAGACTTAACATTGAATAATCTATGTTGCTGATTAAATGCATAAACACTCAAAAAGCAAAAAAATGAAATGACAATAAAGGAGAATAAATGGGTTATTATTAATAGTAAATGAATACAACAAAAGGCCTAAGACTCCCTATCCTATGGTGTATATATCATAGGATATATTTATATGATATGTATCATATAGACACATGAATTCTTCATAAGCCACATCCTCTAAAACTTCATTTCACATATGTACAATTTGTGGCCAACAGCCTTGTTTGACAAAGAGGCACATTCCACATTTAAGAGCGTTCTGACCCTTGGCTCACTGAGGACATCAGAAAACAGTCTATATGATGGGATTTTCTAGCCCAAGAATGATGAATGTGCCACTTCTCAAGATGTATGGACCTGTTATGCAGCCTATCTGAGAGAGAACCATTCTCTGTTTCTAAGAGCACCCTGACCCTTAGCACACTAAGGACCGAGGAAAATGTTCTGGACTACAGATGCTTCCTCCTCTAGAACACGGGAATGTGCTATTTCTTAAGAGGTAAAGGCTTGTTGTGTTCCCATATATGCTTCTATCTGCACTTCCTTGTCTTCGTCCCTCCTGGTGATGTACTCAGCAAAACCTATTTCTTATACACATGGTCTAATGACTGTGTAGGAGTTCTTAAGACAAACTCAGCACAAGGGTTCTGTGGGTCCCCAACTTCCCCTGCTGAAGATTCATTTTGTAGATTTGATCCTTGTTTTATGGACTGAGCTCTAATATCCAGAGCAACAGTTCATCTCCCAGTACCTGAAATATAGTAATACAAGTTTTCAACTGCATAATGCAGTGTGTGCTCTCCTGGGTTGCCTAATGGCTGAGACCCTGATATCTTGTGCACAGTGAAGCTTTGGAGAGACACCCCAAAAGAAAAAAGACATGGAGACATTCTCCAGTCAACCAAGGTTTGTTGATGATGGTGGGTGTAGAGAAAGACAGCAAATGGACAGTCATAAAACATAAATAGGAAGAATGTGTCTGAAGAAAGGTCGGTAACAGCGGTGTCCTCTTATGTCACAGGCTGGTGTGTCTGGAACCCAGATGCCTCTGCTACTGTTTCTACTGCTGATCACATCCAACACCACCTGGGCTTTGGCTCATCTCTGAGCTTCTCATTCTCTTGTGTTCTGAGAGTCAGGCAAGATCCATGATCCTGAAAGGCCAGTCTGACACCATTATGGGCTGAGATGTGACTCTTCCGTCTGATCTCTCTGTCCCTCTCCAAGAAGCCCACTGATCCATAGATGCTTCCTTGGTGTGACCTTCATCTACCAGAGAGTGAGCAGAAAGCCCTGGTAAGGAAGTTGTCTGGCATGGGAGACTCCTCATAGCTCCTATGCATAGAGGGTTTCCTGTTGAGAACTCCATATCATATGTTTGGAAAAAGAGTGTGTCAGATCAGTCCATGGCTACTCTTGCAGGGGAGGTAATTGGTGGAAGCCCTGAGTGACACACTGACAGAGATGACAACTTGTATAGGAACAGTGTTTGAAGAATGATGACTCTCCAGTCTTCCAATCTTGCCCATCCAGAAATAAACTGACCCCCATTAGCAGAAACAATGCCAAGACATGCCCGCCATGCCTGTCAGAGAGGAGCAAGACTTCTGCCCCAATGTCTACTCAATCTGACTCTGAGTAGGGTCTCCAACCCTTAATGAGACTATCTGAGCCTGAGGAGTAAAGTGCAGTTGTCCAGAGCTTCAGAACTACAGCAAGGTTTTCAGGGAGAGGACAGAGAGATGGTAGATCTCTCTTATATGTGGACCTGCTTTCCACCTTGTGTAGATGGTGAAGTTCCAAGTTTGGAATTCTGCTAGAAAATCAGGAAAGCTTGCCCAGGTTCCTGCAGCTGGCACAGAAGTGAAGGTATCATCTGAGGATGCCGAAGTGAATCATATATCTAGTCATTCTGGCACCCAAAGCTCTGGGTTCCTAAATCAGTACAATGTACGTCCCCTTTGTTCTCCCTCAGTGTGTTTCCACCAGTGGATCTATACAGCCACCAATGCCTACTACCACCAGTTCAGCAATTAAACCAAATACATAGGCAAACTTCTCCACATCAAGAATTAACAACAAAAAGTACTGACATGGAAGAATGGATATCTATTGGCGGGTCGGGACTCTGGGAAACCCCACCAATTACTGAGTTCTCATGACAAACCTGAAGAGCCCATAGCTGTTGTGTTCTCACCTGGGATGGTGCCTCCAATGAAACTACCAAATGTGTGATTTTAACTTGTGGCTAGCCTTCCTACGTCAGGATAATAGGGATAGGAAGCAGCTGTTCAGTGTAACCTCTCAGCCCCCACCTTCATCGAGGGGTAAAAGAGATGGAGTTGATCCCAGTTTTTGTTTGTGTTGCCTTTCGTTCATAGAGGTGTGAACATCTACCCTGCCTACAACTTTGGAGGTGGATAAATACCATGGGAAGAACACTGTGAAGGTGTATGCATGTGTTATCCCAAACCTCCCACACAACAGCTGTAGGAAATGGATGTGGTAACCACCCTGTATGGCTAACAGCTGGCAGGGGGACGTCCACATCTGATCAACAGCTGTTTCTCAAGTTTTCTCAATTTGAAGTGATGACTGGGGTCATTGTTTGTTTTTGTAAACACACAGCTTCATTGGTGCTCAGTATCTCATACACTAACTCATACATTTATTTGTTCACACGTTCTTGGGGCTACCACTGTATTTGGGGATCAGAGAACCATAAATTAATGCTCAACCCTTCTCTCCAGAGAGCCATCCTTCCTGTCTGCAGACTCCTTGGGAAGCCAGCCAGGGCTTTCTGGATAGCAGTGCCACCATCTGGCCATGGCATGCAATTGCAGTGTGGTTTCTAGTTTAGTGCTTAAAGTATGGGAGCTTCTTAAGAGAAGGGCAGTACTAGTGCTTGGTCTCAGCAGAGACTTAAACAGTGGCTCGAATTCTTGCTTATTGATCAATCTTAGCTTTGTAGTTAAATATAAGGCAAGTGGAACAAACAAGAATAAGGTCAAACAAGAATGGAGCCCTATGAGGAGAACTCTTGAGTGTTTTTGTTCCAACTAAAACACCAACTAAGTAAGACAAGAGTCTTGAGACCTCAGTTTCTTAAAAAAACAAAACAAAACAAACAAAAAAAAAACAGAATTGTTCTTGGAATGTATTTTGGTGCTCCTCCCAAGTGTAGGGGTAGGAATGAGTTTACTTCAGATTACTCCTTAACTGCTTGCTGTGGTTATTCAATTAAAGGTTTAAATGATCCTTTATGGATCCTCTATGGAAAAACACATTTTTGCCACATGTGCCTTGTTCTTGTGGTTGTATACAGCTTGAACTCATGAGAACTTTACTCATGTGGCCTTTCTTAACCCCCAGAATATAAATTGTCAGGGGCCCTGAATAAAATTGTCTATGGCATGAGACTTTAGTCTGTCTACTCCATTCTCCCAGGTCCCACTGATGCTTCTGATGAATGCCCCCCATTGCCTAAATTCCCTCCCATCCTTAATCAGCATTCCAACCTTCTTTGCCCCTGACAATGAGATCCTAATTTTAGCAAAGAACACTTACTGAAGAGAGTATGTCACCCTTATCCTCAACAAAAGGCTGGAATGTAAGGTCCAAAGGAAACTAGTTCAAAAAAAAAAGAAAGAAAGAAAGAAGGAAAAAGAAAGAAAGAAAGAAAGAAAGAAAGAAAGAAAGAAAGAAAGAAAGAAAGAAAGAAAGAAAGAAAGAAAAAGAAAGAAAGAAAGAAAAGCTAGTTCACTTCTACCAGAAGGAGTCACTTCCCTTCTCTCTGGCCAAATGACAGATGATTACCTGTGTGCCTATTGAATACCAGGGCCCATGCTGGCCTCCAGACTCCTTCAGATCACAAGTACATATTACAAAAAAAAAAAAAAAAAAAAAAAAAAATCTTGGAAAAGGACTACTCAGGTACTCAGGATGGGATCTGACTGAATGGTTTACTCACGGTTAACAATTTTACCTGGATAAAGCAGATGTCTATTTTCTCTTACTGCTTTATACATCCTAATGCTCATTTGTGAGTGTCACGGACAAATACTACATAAACACTGAAAATTAAATTTCCAAGATTCGAATCATTCCCCTAGAGCTAGGGAGAATGTAATTATGCCTTTTCATAAAAAAAAAAATCAACTGTTAAAATATTAGCCCTACACGCTCAGTATCGACCTGTATCAACAGGATTTAATGAATTGATTCATATGCTCTAGAGCCAGTGGAGAATGTGGTGGCTAAAGAAACTATCTGGAGGCCAGCCCTGAGAGTAACTTGAGGCTGCTTAGACAATACCAGGAATCCCAGGAAGGAAGAGACCCCAGATGTTCTTTCACACCTGAGGAAACTCACTCCACAAGAGTTCATTGTGGCCTTTGCATTTAAGAGTACCCCCCTCCACTTTTAGCTGGGTGCCAGTTCCAAATCCAACCATGGGAGCTGAGGACAGCTGCAGCTTGAAATACAAATTCAGTTAATTACAATTTAAACTGAGTCAGTGTTTTCTGCGCCCATAACGCTTGGAGCTAGGATTTTTTCTCAGAAGATTTTGAAGTAAGATTCTGAGGCTTGAACCCAGGTCTTTACAAAGACACAAAGTAAATATCAATGAAATAGTAGAAATTTTCGAGATGAAAGTAAATTGCAGACATTGCATTAACAATCCCCTTTTAATAAAGAAGTAAATTAGGAATTTATGGTTTTTCTGCTTTCTTTACACAACATAGAGAAAAGTTTCATCCTGTGACCCATACAGGTCTTATCTTCTGGTGGGTACCTTTTTATTTAAAAAAAAAAAAAGTTTCTTAGCCTGGCAGTAGTGGCATAGGCCTTTAATCCCAGCACTTGGGAGGCAGAGGCAGGTGGTTCTCTGAGTTTGAGGCTACCCCTATCCCAGAGCAAGTTCCTGGACAGCCAGGGATACACATAAACACACACACACACACACACACACACACACACACACACACACACACACACCCTAACTGGAACAAAAAAGTTCCAGTGTTGGACCTAGAGACATGGAGAACATTAGACACTAAAAATAGGTCCACCTCACAATAGTGGAGAATCTGAGAAGCCCCAGGATGAGTTGGGTAGGTGTGTTATACTGGCTACATCAGAGCCAGCAGCTTGAACAACTCTGCTGGTGGGAATTGATATCCAGAGGAGTTGTTGTTCTTTACAGGATGTGAGAATTTTTCTTACTGCTTTTCCTTGTAGGTGTTTCTGGAACCCAGCCTCAGCCCACCTGCTTTTAGACAGTCACACACACACACACCTCCACTTTCTATAATCTCTTCTAATAGGAAGAGTGAAGTAGGCAGGCTCTGCAATTAAAATGAATATTTAAATATAATATTAATTACTCAGTTTGCCTTTTTCTAACATAGCTAGCAAATTTCAAACATATCAAAAGTTTATTGCAGAAGAAAATCTATACTTATTTGATTCTCATGCTTGAACATATAGATGAGATAAAATAAGCTAAAGAAGGACAAAGATATAAAGCTATAGATATAGATAATATAAATATATAGAAATAGATGATATCGATATATGGATATAGATATAATCTTTCCAGGATTTTTATGCAGACTGTATCTAGCTTCTCCTCTCTAGATAACCGTCCCTATCCTGTTGTGGCCATTCTCCTGCTCTTTAATCACGCCATGGTTCTCTATCCAAGATGTTCCTGGCATAGAGATGCCTCAGGTTTTTCTCAGAGTTGTCCATTCTGGGCCGTTGAGGACTAGCAGGAAAATAGTAGTGAAGAGGGTCAGAGTCACCTTCAGGACTAGAGAGCATGAGCTGAGTGTGTGTGTAGAGTGAAGGCTAACTGTATATGTATAGGTCTGTTATGACCCTGTCAAGGAAAGGATTTCATTAAGCAGTTTCCTATTTGAGTTTCAATAGCAACTTAGATAGTTTACACCTCTCACTCAAAGTCATTGAAGACTAAGCAACATGGATGTTGCATATTAATTTTCAGCATGTTATAGAACTAGTTATTCTCAATGTTGGTAACATGTGTGCTCTGTACTCAGAACCCAACAACTGACTGATCATCTCGTATGGCTATATGCTTTAAACATCACTACCTTTGAGACAATGAGAAGGCTTAATCTCTTATCTATAAATAGATGAAATATAGCTAATTATCAGGTGTTTCAAGCCATAATTTACACATATGACCATTAATTTTTACTAAATAGTAAATGGACATAATCTGTCCAAGAAATGGTGGCTGGAGCTCTATTGACTATCCACACTGGTCTATGGCAAAAAACAAGGACAGGAACAATTGCCCATTCAAAGGCATTGATGCAGAGAATTGTCAGAAGGCCAGTGTGTGGGGAGTAAGGAGCATTTATAGGGCTGTCATGAGAAGGAGCAGAGACAGGCCCTGTTGTTAGAGAAGGCATGCACTGATGGGAACAGGGAGAGACTGTTGCCCTCAAGATCCCTTTGATGTTTCTCTGTTCTCACAGCTGCCATCACGATGTTGGTCTGTGTGTGCAGTAACAGCCCTCCCTTCCAGCTGATAATGATGAAGGGTCCTTACTATCTTCTCCTGTTTCCCATCTGCTTGAGTATTTACCTTTCTGTGGTCAGGAAAGAAAAGAGGCAGGCAACTTCCAAGTTGATAAGCTCATGAAACAAGGGGCTTTGTGTTCTGAAGTTGGAACCTGCTGTTCTCAGAAAGTGTGGACCCTGGACCAGACTTGAGTACCTGTGGTTTGGACTATCAGCTCTTTGAGTGATGCTGGGGTATTATTACCCTCATGAAGGAAGACTTTGTGAATCCCTTCCTTTGGGGCCATTATAGAGAAAGGAAGTTGGCCCTGGTGAATCAAGCTCAAGAGGAGATGAGGGACAGAGTTGGTCAGAGTGAAGCTAGAGCAGGTTGTTGTGAAGAAGCCAGTGGGATCTGAACACATCTCGTGAGTGCATTCCAGGTGTCTCTTCACACTTTGGGAGCCATCAGTTGATGTGCTGTGGCTCATGTCTGAGATCTTGGACTTTCTAACTCTAGGAGATGAGAATAAAGGCACAACAAATAAACAAAACTTACACAGTAAAGAGGGTTACAAGCTGTTTCTCATCCTCAGTCATATGGTGATATTTTATTTGTGCTGAAATGTGATTTTATTTGTATGTTAATAAATAAAGTTGCCTGGAGATCAGAGGTCAAAGCGAGCCATAAGCAGAGTCAGGCGGTGGTAGCACATGCCCTTAATCCGATCACATGGCAGGCAGTCTATGTGTGGTCAAGGCCACAGCCAAGCGTGGTGACATGAACCTTTAATCCCAGTACCAACCATAGAGACCTGGAAGTCTGTATAGACACGCAGTGACGAGGAAGTCATGTGGTTGGGTTTAGAGTCAATGAGAAGGCAGAATAGAAAGGCAATAAAAAGACAAGTCAGACAGGAAGATTCTCTCTCTGGGGAAGCGACAGCAGCAAGATGGTAAGATAAGGTAGTCGTGGCTCTCTGATCCCTTTGGCTATTACCTCTGTATTTGGCTCTGTGTTACTTATTTACTATAAGACTGTTTAGAATTTCGTCTACATAGCCATGCTAGGAAATTCTCTGTTTCTGGTGCTCTACAAAACTACCAGTATTCACCAGGACACTTTTCTGTACTCAACTATTTATTACCTTTTCCACAGTAAGATTATTTTTACTCATGTTGTGCATGAAAAAAAAATATCAAATTTTTGTCTTGCATTAAATTATTCATGGTATGTGATATCTCTGAATTCATTTTTAAAAATTGAGATCATTTCCAAATTGTTAGAATTTAGTTATTTCTGTGTTTTTCTAATAAGTAGGAAAACATCTATATATGTCATTATATGGATACGTGTATAACCAAAAGACATAAAAATATATTGTGTAGCCTAAAAACAACACTTGTTTTGACTACATATCTAGAAGCATAAATGCTTGGTATATCACTACACTACCCCAGTGATACATAAAAAAAAAAATTATACATGCTCCACCATTCCTATTCATAGTATACCTGCAACAGTTCATCATACTGCCGACTGTCATGAAGCCAATATCACAAACATTCTGGATCGTAAACCTCAAGCATCTTACCAAGATTGTTTGTCACTCATTGGTAATTTCTTTAATCAGTATTTTATACTCTCTGCATCTCCAGGCCTAACCAAGACTTGTCCTGCCATTATGGGAGTAGTCTACAGTTCTCTTGACTGAATCAGAATCTTTGGCTATATAAAAGAGTGATACATGCTGCTTATTCTGTGTATCAAGAATGGGGAAAAATTAAAGTACTGCTCACTTTGAATCTGGAAATTTCATAGTACTTATCCATAATGCTGTGAGCTTAATGAAGAGTCTTTGAAAAGTAAGTGTCTGCCTCTTAAATGAACTGTTTTAATCAAAACCCAGACTCCAGTTAGTAGCAATTGCAAAGAGGAGCACAGATTCCAGATACAAAGTGAAAAAAAAGAAGCTCAAATGATTCTGCTGACCCAGTTATATACTTCTTCTCTCTTACTTTTGCCTTAAGTTACACTGGAATCAACCACAAAGGCATCTCTCATGCAATAGGCTCATCTATTTTTTTGAAACAATCTCATTCAGAGAAAATGAATACAAGACACCTGAAAAAGGAATATCAATGAATTCATGTAGTGAAAATAGAGGGAAAAACAAACAGAAAGGCTATTCAAGGGATAAAATGACAAGGAAATAAATCATGCACAAAGTCAGTTATAATAGAAATTAAACAAATGAGGGCCAACAGGATGGCCTAGTGGGAGAGATGTTAGCACCACACCTGAACAACCTCAGGATCCGCACAGTGGAAGGAGCAAACAGATCTATTAGCTGTGCTCTAACCTCCACACATGTACTGTGGCATATGAGTTCTCTCTACACCTACAATAGGTAAATAAATGTAAAACAAATTTTCATGAGTCAGACTCTCCCATGTTGTTAAATTTTACTTTAATGAGGCAAAATGTGTTATATTTGTTTATGTTACTGAATATTACACTAACAGTATAAGGTGTATTACATTTGTTTGTGCTATATTTCTCTAACAATGTAAGGATGTGTGTTTAATTATGTAAAGATGTGCTGCATTTGATTCACTTTGCCTGCCTAAGGCACCTGATTGGTCTAATAAGGAGCTGAATGGTCAATAGCTATGCAGAGAAGATGAATAGGTTGGGCTGGTGGGTAGAGAGAATAAATAGAAGGAGAAGTCTAGGCTCAAGAAGAATAAGGGCAAGAAGAATGAAAAGGGAGAAGAACAAAAGAGAAAATAGAAAAAGAAAGGAGAATGCTGGGGCGGCCAGTCTGCCGCCAGACAACAGAGACTGAGCAGGACATATAGAAAGAGAAGTAAAGAAAGGAAAACAGCCCTGGGGCAAGAGGTAGATAAAGAGAAACAGGTTAATTTAAGTTAAAAGTGCTAGCCAGAAAGGAGCCTAAGCTGGGCTGAGCATTCATAAATAATAATAAGTCTCTATGTTATGATTTGGGAGCTGGTTGGTGATCAGAAAGAAAAAGCCTGGTACACCCTTGGGGTTCAGTTACAGAAAACATACTTTGTCCCACAGATGGGTCCCCAAGTTTAGCCTAATCCTAAAGAGTCTAAACAGTTAACTTCATTTGGTCTTGGACAAACATCAAAGAACTGCCAGTTTATATCCTAATTGAGAATCACTATAGTTTGTGATGCTCAGAAGACATGTCCCTATTGGAATTACATCTCCATCAACATAGCATTGTCAACATGTCCACCAACTGGGCCAGATGCCATCACTTATCACTACAATGAACCTCTGAAAAAATTCCAGTAAGCAACATTTGGTATCATAAAAAAAGCACCCAAGATCTTTCAAAATATCCCACTCATCACAGAAATTTCTAATGGACAAGACATGCTTACTGGCTCATACCAGCCAGCTCTGGGGCAGGCCCAAGTTATATCTTCCTAGTGTGACTCTGGACTCCTTGTAGAACTTGGAAACACAGGGGAAAGTGTATAAACTGGGGCTGGAGTCAGAAGTCCTATATAGATTTCAGAATTAAAATTCTACTAGAATTCACTGGTTCCTGAACACTCATCTTTAGAACAGGGAGGTTTGTCCCCATGGTGTCAGGAAATTCCTCAACCTAATATGAAGCTCAGCTTACTTTTCCATTAACCATCCTAACATCATGGTCTTCTGGTTACAAATATCTGCACATTACTCTGTTGGACTTCCCACCACCATTATCATTTCTAATACACTTCACTTCTCAGATCATCCAAGTCACATCCATCCTCAAGGGAGACTTGATATCTCACTCTTCTATAGTTACACTTAACTTCTTTGTCTTTAACTTGGAAAACTGCTTATTTTGTGTGATTTCTCTTTAACAATGAGATTAGTAATGCCATAAAGTTCTTGAGGTATTTGAAACTAGAAAATATGATCCTTGCTTGTTCAACAAATATAAATTATTAACTATTGGATAAGACATTTAAATGCTATTGAACTTAACTTCTTACATAAGGTGAGAATACCAAATTTTCATTTATTGTAGAGTCAAGACAGCTTTGTGTGACTTCATAGAAATCATGATAAATTGAAACTTATGATGCCAGGTAGCATTCTCAAAGTATATATTATATGCAATGTATTTATATTAGCTTATATTTATTGATTGCTGAGATCTATTTATTTATTTCAATAATAGGTTTTCACAACAAATCAATTAAGTACCTGTTCTTATTGTCAAATATTTTGTGACTTTGTAAAGGAGCTTTGAAGATGTTAATTGCCTTACTCAGAGGCACTAAAGATTTGGTAACAGGGCTGTGGCCAAATCCCTTGTACTTTACCACTCGCCAATGTTCTACCTTAACGTCTACATTTTAGAGTGCTAACTTCTGTCATTCCGTGGAATTATTTGTTTTCCTTGGTTAGAACCTGACAGTGGCTCAAAGTTGGAAGACAGCTGTTGGTAGATGGTCTCTCCACAGCTTCTCCTTGGTCTCTACCTCTGCAAATTCCTTCCTCTGGGATGTGGTGTGAATTCACCAATAAATATCCTACTCTCTCTAGAAATGCCTGAAGAAAAGGTTTTTGCCAGTTATCAAATAAAATATCACACACATATAATCACTGCTAAAGAAATAGATCTGATTGATAAGGGTAACTTGGCATTCTGTTGACATTTTGCACACTGGTTTGTGACATAAAACAAGTGCAGGAGTGATTACAGCCCCACCCATCTTAGAGTCCTCACGGCTGTGACCCCTCCTACCCAGTACCTCCTGCAGGTCAGTAGAGTCTGAGTGCCTGTGAGGAAGGAAGAGGAAGAGCCCTCCCATGAGCACAAGTGGGTCAGCTACAAGATCTGAACTTTCAGAGGCCAGTGGAGGTAACTTCCATTCTTTAGTGGCACTCTTTGAACAAGTGATGGTACTTGGACACTGTCTACTACAAAGAAATGTAGGAGAAACAACAATGAACTATGAAGAGTCCCTTCATTTCTCCAACATCACTTCAATGTCTCCGAACCACCAACTCCATCCACAGCTCTACATTCTAACTGCTTGTTGGGCATCCATAGGTGATATCATATGCCAGATCATTAATGATCATGAAAACCCTTCCTGGGAAGATGAAACTTCCTCAGTTGCAGCAGTGAGTAAGAAAGACAACTCTGTCTCAATCACAGGATATGACAGGAATTTTGCTAAAGCCAAAAATCACTAAGACACACAAGTTTGAGTTTTACAAATTTAAGTTAAAAGAAAGAAAACTCAGAAATATTATTGAATACTGAATTAAATCTAGTTTGGCACAGCAAATAAAAAAAGACAAAGAAAGATGATAATCTTTAAGATAACCTGTAACCTGTTAAAAAGAAAATTTCCAGAATTTCTGAACAACAGCTAAAGGTTAACTAGAGAAAATGTAGGTCTGTAGGGATGGCTCAGTGGTTAAGAGCATTTGGTGCTCTTGCAGAGAACCCAGGTTCTGTTCCAACACCCACATGGCAGCTCTCACAGCTTTCTGTAACTCCAGTTCTGGGGGATTTGGCTATCTATTCTCTTCTCCACAGGCAACAAGTACAACACACATACATGCTGGCAAATTACTGATACTTACAAAATAAAAATAAGCAAATATTTTTAAAGGAGTAAAATGAATGTGCCAACCCCTCCCTCAATGGAGCATTTGACCGAATACACGTGGTGCACACACTCCTTGGGCATGTGCACTTCTGCCATCGATTCATGAGAAAAAGGTAAACAAGGATGATACTGAAATAACAATTTTACCTATTAGATTGGGACTAGGAAATATGAGAAAAGCATCATAGTACAGGTATCAACCTCCACAAAGATCACAAAATCTCCAGCAGAGTGTAAATTCACAAAGTAAAGATCTTTTTCCCCACAAGGCTCAGCAAATCCAGAAATAGGATGATTCGCACATGGAGGATTCTGGTCTCTATCTTCTCTGGTGTCCACATGAGCAGATAGACGTCTTTCTTCAAGTGAGACAGCTGCTGCCACCAGCATTCGGGAAGAAACAAAAGAGAGAATATAAAGTAACAAGAAAAGGGAAACTATGGTGCAAATCAAAACTTGATTGCCTTACTTAAAGGGGGCATTCTTCTTAAAGGTTATATTTTAATGGTTTGAAATACTCTGGGACGTCAATGACAAATTCTGTGCTGAACACAGGGAGGAAGAACGGAAAATGAAAACACAATAAAATAAATCATTCAAATGAGCATGGTGGTCTTTCGGGTATGAAAACTTAGGGAGTGCTACTGAGGTCAACTCTGTGAAGACCAAGAAGACAGTGAGTGATGTGTCTGAAGTATAAGACATGCTTTTTGACTGATAGGCAATCCCATTAGGCAATATGAAATATATATATTTAAATATGTGCATATAAAATAGTATTCTTACTGTTTTGCTAGTCATTGCACACAGCTGTGACTAAAATTATTTTAGCAATTGAACAGTATTTATCAACATGTAAATATGAATGAGATAGCACTTATAATACCAGGACACCCTATGCTGACTGAAATTAGTAGAATGTTCTGTATCTTTTGACATATACATAGTGAGGGAAAAATGGATAAAAATATGTACAGAACAGTGTTTATATATGAAGGACAGTGACTTGTTGGAGTAGAAGTACTTCTTGGGATTGGGACAAAACACATAAGAATCTCAATATTTTGAATGTTATTTCTTTTAGGTGATATCACAATTTCTAAAATTTAAAATAAAATGCAGAATCTGAGACATGAGCCACAGCACATCATTGGTTGGCTCCCATAGTGTAAAGAGGCACCTGGAATGCACTCATGAGATGTGTGCTGGTCACACAGGCTTCTTCACAACAACCTGCTCTGGCTCCATTATAACCAACTCTGTCCCTCATCTCCTCTTGAGATCAATTCACCAGGGCCATCAAACTTTCTGTGTAATGGACCCCAAGGAAGAGATTCACAAAATCTTCCTCATGAGGGTGATTATACCCCAGCATCACTCAAAGAACTGACTGTCCAAGCCACAGGGATTCAGGTCTGGTCCAGGGTCCACACTTTCTGAGAACAGCAGGCTCCAACTTCAGAACACAAAAACCCTTGTTCCATGAGTTTACTAACTTATAAAATGCCTGACTCTTTTCTTTCCTGGCCACAGAAAGGTAAATACTCAAGCAGATGGGAAACAGGAGAAGATAGCAAGGCCCTTCATCATTATCAGCTGGAAGAGAGGGAGGGCTGTTACTGAACACAGACCAACATCTTGATGGGCAGCTGTGAGAACAGAGGAACATCAAAGGGATCTGGAGGGCAACCATCTCTCCCAGTTCCCATCAGCGCATGCCCTCTCTAACAACTGGGCCTGTCTCTGCTCCTTCTCATGACAACCCTATAAATACAGACTGGCTCCTCACTCCCCACACACTGGGCTCCTGCTCACCCTTCCTCCAGGTGACTCTCAGCCATGAAGACACTTGTCCTCCTCTCTGCCCTCGTCCTGCTGGTCTTCCTGACCCAGGTTGATGCTTTCCCAGAAGCAAGTGAGGGGGATAAAAATGAGGAGCAGCCAGGAGTAGAAGACCAGGATGTGTCCATCTCCTTTGGAGACCTAGAAGGCTCTGCTCTTCAAGATGCAGGTGAGTGGTGGTGACCAGTACGATAGAGGGTTGGAGTCTCCTGACAGACGGGTGAAGATGTACCCTGGAATCCTGTCCAGAGCTGTGTGATTCAGGTAAGTATCTCTGTTGATCCTCTAGGATCTTCCCCATCTTATTCATAGAAGTAAGAGTAAGAGTCAAAAAGTGTAATTGATTTTCTTTCTTTTTAAATTTTTTTATCTAAAAATTTATGTGTGGAATAATTTTAAAATATACAACAATTGATTAGCCCTTTATCTATTCATTTGATAATTTTGGTATAGAAAGAAAAATCTGCTTTGTATAAAATAATAGATTTAGTATTATCCAAATGCAAGTGTGTGAATGTGTTGGTTCAAGAAGACACAAAAAGGTGAAGGAAAGTGAAATGCCTGTCAAGTTGTGCATGTGATCAACACTTGTTCAGTGTATTATTGTCCAGTGTTTAGAGTTGATCATGGTGCTGGGTGTGATGTCACCAACACAAACAAACCTATTCTGTACCATCCATCATGCACCTTCATAGTATTTTACACTATTGCATACTGTTGGTTACCTTACTTAATGCCTGATGTTCTCTGTTTCCTCAGACGCAAGAAAGGTGAAATGTCACTGCAGAAAAAATGGTTGCAAACGTTATGAACAAATCTCTGGGACATGCAACAAAGGTCCAGTTCGCTTTGTATTCTGCTGCCGCTGAGACCAGAGACAAGATCACCATGTGCTCTGAGACCTCATCATCTGTCACTACCCTTGTACTTTGCCTCAATAGTTTTTCCTTCTCCAATAAATTTCCTTGCAGAAAAAGAATTTGTTTTTATGCTTCTTTGATGCCTTCTATGTGGCTTAGTCAGGACTCTTCTGAGCTATCTAACAGAATCTGCAATGAAACTCTTAGAAAAGATGTCTGGGGTCACTTATGTATACTATCACATCGACTACAAATAGTCAAAGTTTGACTTATTCCTTTCCAATTTGTATCCTCTTGATCTCCTTTTCTTGTCTTATTGCTCTATTTAGAACTTCAAGTACTATATTGAATAAATATGGGAGAGTAGACAGCCTTGTCTCTTTCCTTATTTTAGTGGAATTGCTTTGAGTTTCTCTCCATTTATTTTGATGTTGGCTGTCAGCTTGCTGTACATTGCCTTTATTATGTTTAGGTAGGTTCCTTGTATTCCTGATCTCTCCAAGACCTTTATCATGAAGGGGTGTTAGATTTTCTCAAAGGCCTTTTCAGCATCTAATGAAATGATCATGTGTTTTTTTTCTTGTAGTTTGTTTATTTGGTGTATTACATTGACAGATTTTCATATGTTGAACCATCCTTGCATCTCTAGGATGAAGCCTACTTGATCATGGTGGATAATTTTTTTGATGTGTTCTTGGAGTCAGTTTGCCGATATTTTATTGAATATTTTTGTATCAATGTTCATGAGGGAAATTGGCCTGTAATTCTCTTAGTTTGTTGCATCTTTGTGTGGCTTGGGAATCAGAGTACCTGTAGCCTCATAAAAGGAGTGTGTTAACATTCCTTCTGTTTCTATTGTGTGGAACAATTTGAAGAGTATTGGTATTAACTCTTCTTTGAAGATCTGGTAGAATTCTGCACTGAAACCATCTGGTCCTGGGCTTTTTTTTGGTTGGGAGACTTTTAATGACTAGTTCCTTGGGGGTTATTGGACTATTTAAATAGTTTATCTGGTCTTAATTTAACTTTGGTGTGTGGTACCTATCCAGAAAAATTGTCCATTTCTTTTATATTTCCCAGTTTTGTCGAGTACAAGTGTTTGAAGTATGACCTGATGATTCTCTGGATTTCCTTGTTGTCTGTTGTTATGTCTCCCTTTTCATTTCTGATTTTGTTAATTTAGATACTCTCTTTGCCTTTTGGTTAGTCTGGATAAGGGCTTGTCTATCTCGTTGATTTTCTCAAAGAACCAACTTTGTTTCATTGATTCTTTGTATTGTTCTCTTTGTTTCTATTTTATTGATTTCTGCTCTCAATTTGATTATTTCCTGGTGTCTATTCCTCCTGGGTGACTTTGCTTTTTGTTCTTTTGAGCTTTTAGGTGTGCTGTTAAGTCACTAGTGTGAGATTTCTCCAGCTTCTTTATGTGGACATTTAGTGCTATGAATTTCCCTCTTAGCACTGCTTTCATAGTGTCCCATAAGTTTGGGTATGTAGTACATTCATTTTCTTTGAATTCTAGGAAGTCTTTAATTTCTTTCTTTATTTCTTCCTTGACCCATTGGTGATTCAGTTGAGCGCTATTCAGTTTCCATGAGATTGTAGGCTTTCTGTAATATTTGTTGTTGTTGAAATCTAACTTTAAGCCATCATGGTCCAATAGAATACAGGAAGTTATTCCATTTTTTTTTTTTGTATATGTTGAGATTTGCTTTGTGACCGAGTATGTGGTCAATTTTAGAGAAGGCTCCATGGGGTCCTGAGAAGAAGGTATATTCTTTTTTCTTAAGGTGGAATGTTCTGTAGAAATCTATTAAGTGCATTTGAGCCATAACATCTGATAGACCCCTTATTTCTCTGTTAAGTTTCTATCTGGCAGATCTGTCCATTTGTGAGAATGGGGTGTTGAAGTCTTCCACTATTTTTGTTGTTGTTGTTGTTTCAAGACAGGATTTCTCTGTGTAGTTTTGGTGCCTGTCCTGGATCTAGCTCTGTAGACCAGGCTGGCATTGATCTCACAGAGATCCACCTGGCTCTACCTTTTGAGTGCTGGGATTAAAGGTGTGAGCCACTGCTGCCCGGCTAAAGTCTCCCACTGTTAATGTGTGGGGTTTGATGTGATTTACACTTTAGTAGTGTTTCTTTTACATATGTGGGTGCCCTTATATTTGGGGCATAAATGTTCAAAATTGAAACTTCATCTTGGTGGATTTTTCCTGTGATGAGTATGTAATATCTTTCCTGATCTCTTTTGATTGATTTTAGTTTGAAGTCTAGATATTAGAATAGCTACACCAGCTTGCTTCTTAACTCCATCTGATTGGAAAGTCTTTTCCCAGCCTTTTACTCTAATGTAGTGTCTGTCTTTGAAGTTGAGGTGTGTTTCTTGTATGTAGCAGAAGAACGGATCCTGTTTTCATAGCCATTCTGTTAGCCTGTGTCTTTTTATAGGTGAATCAAGTCCATTGATATTAGGGGATATTAATAACCAGTGATTGTTAGTTCCTGTTATCTTTTGGTAGTAGTGTGTGTGTATTTCCCTTCTTTGGGATTTGCTGCTGTGGGGTTTTCTATTGTCTGTGTTTTTTGGGTGCATCTGATTTCCTTAGGTTAAAGTTTACCTTCTAGTGTTTTCTGTAGGTCTAGATTTGTGAATAGGTATTGTTTAAATTTGGTTGTTTCTCGGAATGTCTTGTTCATTCTGTCTATGGTGATTGAAAGTTTTGCTGGGTATAGGAGTCTATGCTGGCATACATGGTCTCTTAGTGTCTGCATTACATCTGTCCAGTTCCTTCTGGATTTCAGTCTCCATTGAGAAGTCAGGTCTTATTCTGATGGGTCTGCCTTATAAGTCACTTGGTCTTTTTCCTTTGCTGCTCTTTCCTTATTCTTTATGTTTAGTGGTTTAATTATTATGAGGCAAGGGGACTTTTTTGGGGGGTCCAGTCTGTTTAGTGTTTTATAGGCTTCTTGTATCTTCATAGGTATTTCCTTCTTTAAGTTGGGAAAATTTTCTTCTATGGTTTTGTTGAATATATTTTCTGTGCCTCTGAGTTGGTATTCTTCTCCTTCTTCTATCCCTATTATTCTTAGATTTGGCCTTTTCATGGTGTCCCAGATTTCCTGGATGTTTTGTTTCATGACTTTTTTGGCTTTGGTGTTTTCTTTGACTGACAAATCTATTTTCTCTATTGTATTCTCTACACTAGAGATCCTCTTTTCCATCTCTTGTATTCTGTTGGTTATGCTTGCGTCTGTACTTCCTGTTCATTTACTCAGATTTTCTATTTCCATCATTCCCTCTGTTTGTGTCTTCTTCATTGTTTCCATTTCAATTTTCAGATCTTAAACTGTTTCCTTCACCTATTTAATTGCTTTTTCATGGTTTTTGGCTTTAAGGGATTTATTGATTTCTTCCAATTTTTTTGTTTGTCTTTTTCTCAATTCAAAATTTCTAAATTCTTTAAGGGAATTTTTCCTTTCCTCTTTAAAGGCCTCTATCATCATCATAAAGTTATTTGTAAGGTCACTTTCTTCTGTTTCTTTTTTTGTTGTGATGATCAGGTCTTGCTGTTGCAGAACTGCTAGTTTCTGGTGATGTCATATTGTTCTTTATGTTGTTGTATGTATTTTTGCAGTGGAGTCACCCATCTCTTCCTTCAATAGATGTAAAGCGTGCTTGTGTCTGAGTGAGCTCTTCTTGGTCCAATCTGTGCTTGTTGTGTCTGTGTCTCAGGGGGCTACTTTTGGAGCTGGTGTATTCTGTGTCTCAGGGAGACACTGACCTCACAGGAGAATGAGTAGATTTGGGGTAGGGCATGAGACCTGTAATGAAGGTCTAGTACACTCCATATTCTGTTGCCGCTAAGACCAGAGACAAGATCACCATGTGCTCTAAGACTTCATGATCTGTCATTACCCTGTACTCAACCTCTGTAGCTGGAGTTTTCTCTCCGAGTCCTGCCAATCCCTGGCAGTCCCTTAGCCCACTTATTAAATAAAATCACAGACGCTTATATTATTTAAACTGTTTGGCCTAATGGCTCAGGCTTCTTGATAACTGTTCTTATATCTTTAATTAATTCATTTTTATAAATCTATACCTTGCCACGTGGCTCGTGGCTTACCAGCATCTTCACGTGCTGCTTGTCCTGGCGGCAGCTGGCAGTGTCTACCTCTGCCTTCCTGTTCTCTCAATTCTCCTCTCTGTTAGTCCTGCCTTATACGTCCTGCCTGGCCACTGGCCAATCAGTGTTTTATTTATTGACCAATCAGAGCAACACATTTGACATACAGACCATCCCACAGCACTTTCCCTTTTCTTTTTTTTAAAAAAAGAAGATTTTAACTTTTACACATCTCCAAAGCCAGCTTGGTATATTTGGGATTTGGGCGTAGCTTCTCTTACTACTTCCTGCTGGAGGGGGGCACTGTATCTTATGGGGACACAAAGAAAATTTTAGGATTATGGAGTAATCCATGAGGGTGTATCATCTGAGCCAGTTGCCTTGAAACGGTTCTGGATGTTGTATCATCTGGGCCTTGGTGTCATCGGAGACCTTTCAGGTGGTCTTGGGTGGTCAAACCTGATGTATCTTAATCTGGAACAAATCCATAGCCTCTGGCTTTCTGTGAAAAGAAAAGCAGAGCCTCCTTTCCAAAGCAACATATCCTTATATCCAAATTTTGAAGTCAAGGTACCTTTAAAGTATACATTTTGGCATAACTCAACACCTTTTACAATCAAATGTTTTTCTTTAGTTACGAATATCAAAGACAACATAATCCAGATTCTCTGTGTGATAGCCATCTTTATGTGGCTTATTACCTTTACTGTTTCTTTAAAGACTTTATTTTCTAAAACTATCTATTTGTTTATATAACTGTATATATTCATTTTTCTCTCTCTTTTAAGCGTACATACATTTTTACATACATTGTAAACTATTCCATCTGATCAGTCTTATGGTGAACCTATTGCTTTAAACTGCAGCATTCTAAGACTGAAATGGCGGGGCGCTGTGGCTGTTGGCTCTGCCCACTTCAGCTTCCCAACATGGTGGTGGTATGTTTTCTGCCAGCTGTGGGAGCCATCAACTCTCAGAAATAGTGGGTCTATGCTTTCATCAAAGTAGCGTGTAGCCCAGAAACTTCTTTTTGTTTTGTACTAGCAAAGGCTAAATCCACCATGCAGCTTAATGTGTCACTTGCAGAGGCCTCATTCCCGCCATACTGCAGGTCAAGCGCACATGCCAGAAATCCGCCATAGTAGATAGTAGTTCAAACATGCAGGCTGCCGCTAACTTGAAAGAGACAACTAGGAACTGTTTTTAGCTCCATTTTAGTATCTTTTTACTCAGGTTTTAGGTGGACACTCTGGCCAACACGTTGGGCACCATTTGTAGCTGGAATTTTCTCTCCCGGTCCCGCCAAGCCCTGGCAGTCCCTTAGCCCACTTATAAAATAAACACAAAGACACTTATATTATTTAAACTGTTTGGCCTAATGGCTCAGACTTCTTGATAACTGTTCTTATATTTTAAATTAATCTATTTTTATAAGTCTATATCTTGCCACGTGGCTCATAGCTTACCAGCATCTTCACATCCTGCTTGTCATGGCGGCGCCTGGCAGTGTCTACCTCTGCCTTCCTGTTCTCTCAATTCTCCTCTCTGTTAGTCCTGCCTTATACTTCCTGCTGGCCACTGGCCAATCAGTATTTTAGTTATTGACCAATCAGAGCAACACATTTGACATACAGACCATCCCACAGCAAGCCTCAATTGTTTTTCCTTCTCCAATAAATTTCCTTGCAGAAAAAGAATCTGTTTTTAATATTTCTTTCATGCTTTCTATGTGGCTTAGTCAGGACTCTTCCAAGCTATCTAGCAGAATCTGCAATGAATCCCTTATAAAAGAAGTCTGAGTTACATTTAGTAGACATATCAAAGGTAAACAGGAGTTTAGATACAAAGTCACATCTTAGTGATTCTGCTCTACCTACTTCTCCTGTCTGTCAACTCTACTGTCCTTTAGATGGGACTCACTCTCAGAAACATGTCCCACTTTTCCAGGATCCATTCTTCTATTGAAGGACATTGAGGTTGTTTCCACTTTCTAGATAGTGTGAACACAGCAGCAATGAACATGACTGAGCAAGTATCTGTGGAGTAGGATGTTGAGTCCTTTGGGCATTTTCCAAGGAGTGTTTCAGCTGTGCCATATGGAGAGTTCCTTATAGTCTTTGAGAAGTCTGCACACTGATTTCCACAGTTCCTGCACCAATTTGCCATCTTGCAATCCCACCATGAGTGAATGAGGGCTCCCCTTTCCCTACATCCTCACTCACATGTGTTGTTAGTTGTTTTCTTGATCTTAGCTGTTCTGACTGGGTTTAGATGAAACTTCTGAGTACTTTCAATGTGCGTTTCTCTAACTGTTAATAATGTTGAACACTTAGATATACCTCTTAGCTATTTTTATTAGCTCTTTGAAATTTCCAACAACCTGTTAATCTGTTAGGATAATACTTATCTCTCCCCAAACTCTTCCCAGATCTACCCCCTTCCTTACTTACCCAAGTTCATACCTTTTTTAAAAATTTTATCTAGACCAATTTCTGCTGCCCATATGTTTTTAGATGTGAGATTTTTCACATGACCAAATTACCAGGGGTTTCACTCAGAAAGAACCATTCCTTTCTCTAATTAGCTAAGAACAGGCTAATACTAGGGGTGGGATTTTTGTACCCAACTCCCAAGTTCATGCTGGAATCTGGTCTGATTTGGGCTTGCACAGCCATACCGCTCTGAACACTGCTGATTTCATTTTAGGCATTTTAATTTCTTTTTTTCTGTTCAGATCCATAGCTCATTTTCAACTGGGTGGTTTTCTTAACTGTTTTATTTTATCATTTTAATTTTGTTTATGCTGGATAATAACCCTTATCAAATGTATAGCTTGCAAAGGGTCTTTCCCACACTGTGACCTTCTTCTTTATTGGACTGATTACTATTTTTATTGGCTATAGGGAAGGATTTTTGTTTTATAATGTCCCATTGTCAGTTGTTGGCCTAAATCCTAAGTGGTTACCTCTGGACAGACAGACATATAAGCAATATTACATGGAGTCTGTTATACATGCATGTATGTATTTGTATGCATTTTAATTCATGCCCATGGATATATACATAATAATTATAACTAAAGAAGTAGTAGTAAGTTGGGGAAGGGATGTGGGAGGAGCTGGAAGGGTGGAAGAGGGCCAGAAGCAGAGTAGATGCAGTGTTGTTCATGTACGTGATTCTCAGGAAAATGTTTAAAATAAAACTGAAGTTTAAAACATCATATCCAACACAGATTCTGTTAGAGACCTCATCAAATTCTGCATGTCTCATAGATACTGTGCCCAATGGACTGTCCTCCAGAAGCCTTGGTATAAGCTCCGTCCACTGTCTTTTCCTCCAGCCTGTGTTTAGTGCAATATTGGCCACCCCTGATACCTGACAATCTGAAAGACCTCCTGCTTAGAATCTACAACAAACAGAATTCTGGCCACATAAACAAACTCACTCATAGGGTAGTGATGAGGATACGCTTTTAATATTAAATACATTTGACTTGCCATATCTTCATTTTCCTATTGTTTACACTTTCTTCTCTCTTCCTTTCTGTATCATGGGGTCAGGAGCCCTGTACCAGCTATCTTCTCCATGGAAGAGCCAGTTGCTTGATGTGCATGAAGGACCAGATTGAGGTGGAATTTCTGTGTCCTCAAGACCACAGTTTCAGACACTTCACCCACACCCTGCCTTGCATGTAGTGGTATTTGCTTCACCCATGACTTTGTGCTATATGGCCCGAAGGAGGTGGTGCTTCCTATCATTGTATGTGACCTCTTATAAGGAGTTGGAGAAAGGTCACATCCTCTTTTTCTTCCTGCTCCTGCCTGGGAGGTGGATTAGCTCCCAGTCCGATCAGAGGACAACTTCTGCTTTCTACTCCGTTCTGTAATCGTGAGTGTATTTCCTCAATTTATATCTTAATAAATTCTGTTACCCACTTAATAGACTCATGTGGATTGATCATAATAAGTGGCATCCACGTGACAAAAAGACACCACACTCCCTGTAGCTTCTGTCCACGGCCTCTGTGGCAGCTGCAGCAGTTGGCTCAGAGGCTTGTATGCTGGCTGCAGGTCAACCACACTAGCACCCCCAGAGCTACTGGGTCCCAACCACATGGATCTGAGCCCCTTGTGTCCCTACTGGGGCTACTTCCGTGACCAAACCAGAAAGTACTCGGGTGGCTGCTGGTGAGTTTCTCTGCCCTGCAGGGCCTGCACAGCTCAAAACCCCCAGGAAGAGCCTGACCCCTGCTCAGGTGAACAGCAGCAGCCCCAAGGACCCGTAGAGCCTATTGACTAGGCAGCTCATGCAGCATGAGTCAATCAATCACTCTCTGGCCAGGTGACTCACAAGGCGGCAGCTCTGGTAGCCACTGCCAGAAGCACATGCCTTCTTCAGCAGATAGAGCACCAGAGGAAGGTGCCCACACTAGTCCATGCTTTTAGTGGCCAGATCAGGTCACAGTTCCTCTCCTGTTTAGAGATTCCCAGCAGACTGTTCCCTTTAATTTTAAAATGGTTCAGTGTAGCAGCTGCCAATTCCAGGACACCCTAGGACAATGCTCTTGTGAGCTTACCTGCCTGTGCTCTTGAGAGCATGTCCCCACCCCGTTGCACCTGCCTACCCACCCACCTACACACCCACAGGCTTCCACCACTCTGGCTGAGTTCAGTCCCAGTGCTGCGACCAGGCCTGCAACCACTGTCCTCAGCCCTACAGCACCAGCCAGACAGGCGGCTCCTGCCAGGTGTGTGACTGCACCTGAGCGCTTCCAGCTCATTGGTGTATTGCCTCATTGTTGTAAACAGTCTGTTGTGGTCCCAGCAACCCTATCTAGTGCTCAGGGGTTGCCTGGGTAAGTGCTTAATTCATAGGAACCATTCAGGGACCACAGTCAGCTTGCATCAGACCCGCTTTAGTGCTACACCAGTGACACCTTCTGGCCAAACAGTGCTACTACACCAAAAAAACCCATTACAAGCAAGAATTTCATTCCAGGTAAGAGTACTTGATAATTTTACATCTTAAAGCTGATTAATAATAATAATAAAATTAATAAAATTTTCCTTACAAATTTTGAATATTTCTCAAAGCATGGCATAAAATATTACCTCAAATGAATTTAAAAACTTTTTTGCTTGTATGATGAATGAAATTTTACAGGAAATATATGACCTTCCTGGGACAGATTTGGTATGCACCATTTTGGCATTTACCATAATAATTCACATAGCATTGAAAACTGGTTTAATAATAATAACAAAGATGAGTCATTATTGGGACTGATACAGGCTTTACAAGGTAGCAATGAAGACTTACATAAAAAGATTCTTTCTCTGGAATCTGCTACCCAGAATCTACAAGATAGTAATAAAGACTTAAAAAACAGGCTCCTTAGTTTGGAATCTGCTAGCTTACTACAAGAACTTCAGTCCATTAATAATAAATGTACAACCAGATTTTATTTTATTGATAACAAATATGAATACTTAATGGAGGAAACAATAACTCTCCAGAGTGAAGTTGCCACTACTCAGATACTTTTATAAGGAAGAAAGATTATTGTTAACTGATAAAATAAGGTCTATGGAATCATGTATTTCAGAAGAACATAAAGGGTTGCATGATTCCATGAAATCTCTGGAATCCCTTACAACAGAGGAGGTTCACTCACTGGAACAGACCCTAGGTGCTTGTTTGCAAGCCCTGAAGAAACTCTCAGTAAAGATGACAAGGT
The DNA here is from genome assembly GCF_949786415.1 of Peromyscus eremicus. Taxonomy (NCBI): domain Eukaryota; kingdom Metazoa; phylum Chordata; class Mammalia; order Rodentia; family Cricetidae; genus Peromyscus; species Peromyscus eremicus. Next base: position 13,696,472 of record NC_081433.1, on the reverse strand, counting down.
ACCTAATAAGAAAAAGGGCATGTGACCCTTCTCCAACTCTTTATAAGAGGTCACATACACCGGGCGGTGGTGGTACACGCCTTTAATCTCAGCACTCGGGAGGCAGAGGCAGGTGGATCTCTGTGAGTTCGAGGCCAGCCTGGTCTACAAAGCGAGTACCAGGAAAGGTGCAAAGCTACACAGAGAAACCCTGTCTCGGAAAAAAAAAAAAAAAAAAAAAAAAAAAAAAAGGTCACATACAATGGCAGGAAGCACTATCTCCTTTGGGCCATATAGCCCAAGGTCACGGGTGGAACAAATACCACCATGCATGCATGTATAGGAATTTGATGTGATTCATTGAATTCCTCCAGTCTTTGAGCTGAAAACAATCAATGCATATATATATATATATATATATATATATATATATATATATATATATATATATATATATATATATACATATATATGTATATATGTGTGTGTGTTGTGTGTATGTATGTATATATATATGTATATATACACACACATATATACATATATGTATATGGATGGTGTATTGAGACACGGTTTCTTTTTCTAGTTCTGGTTGTCCTGGAACTCACTTTGTAGATCAGGCTGGTCTCCAACTCATAGAAATCACCTGCCTCTGCCTTCCAAGTGCTGGGATTAAAGGTATGTGCCACCACTACCCAGCTAGATAATTTAAAAATATATTTTCTAAGTTGATAGGCAAAAATTGGCATTCCACTGAAGTGCTATTTGCATTTTTTGTATGAGTTAGTGCTCAATTTGCATGGAAAGAATAATTTGCAGTTCCTGGTATACTGTTGTTATTGCTCATTTTGCATTTTGGTTAATATGTAATATTAATAGCTCTTCATAAATTTGATGAATTAGCATTGTTTCCTAGGTTTTACAAAATTTTTGAAAGCTTGTAATTTTCTCTAGCATTAATTCCATAGTACATAAATCCTCTATTGCTCCCACTGACTTTTGTAAACCTGGAATTTCTGTATTAGTGATTTCCTGGCATAAACACATGCCTTCCAAATCATGTCCTGAGTCAAGTTCTTTCTCTCCAGCAACATTTCATGAATGTTGTCATTCTGACATAAAGATCACGTGCATTCGCCCAGCAAGTGCAGAGGAAACAGGACTGGAGATGGCACTGATGAGTCAGAGATCGCAAAGTGACTTTGGTGACACCTTTCTGGGCTGTTCTTGCTTCCTCTCTGCCCTTCTGTGCCACAACCTTCTTTCCATCCTCAGCCAGCACATGAGTCTTTTCATCAAAGATCCTCTCATCTTGACCTGACCAATTTGTGTGCTCAGGATGCCAGATTGTTCCCTCTGCTGCAAAGACATTCAGACTGGTGCTCACTGCAGTGTGGAACCCCAAGATGGGTCACAGATTTCAGTACTTGATTCTCCTTGCAGTCTCCTTGTAGACACACCACCAACATTTCTGTCTTTGTTTCTGAATTTTTATTGAAATTGTTCTTTTCGTACAATATATTCTGATCACAGTTTTCCCTCTCAAATCTCGTCACAGATCCTCTCCACAACTCCAATGTGATGTGCCCTCCCTCTGTCTTGAAAATGAGCAGGCAAATAAAACAAACAAACAAACAAGAATAATTATCATTATCAGCTGGAAGGGAGGGCTGTCACTTAACACACAGACCAACATCTTGATGGGCAGCTGTGAGAACAGAGGAACATCAAAGGGATCCTGGGGCAACAGGCTCTCCCAGTTCCCATCAGCACATGCCCTTTCTAACTCGAGGGCCTGTCTCTGCTCCTTCTTATGACAGCCCTATAAATGCTCCTTCTCCACACACACTAGGCTCCTGCTCACCCTTCCTCCAGGTGACTCTCAGCCATGAAGACACTTGTCCTACTCTCTTCCCTTGTCCTGCTGGCCTACCTGACCCAGGCTGATCCTTTCCCAGAAGCAACTGAGAAGACTAAAAATGAGGAGCAGCCAGGGGTTGAGGACCAGGATGTGTCCATCTCCTTTGGAGGCCCAGAAGGCTCTGCTCTTCAAGATGCAGGTGAGTGGTGGTGTCCAGTATGATAGTGGGTTGGAGTCTCCTGAGAGAGGGTTGAAGATGTGCCTTGGAATCCTGTCAAGAGTAATCTGGCTTCCTTATAAACTTTGTTTTACTTCCTTCTCTTTCTTATTCATATCAGTAACAGTGAGATTGGAGTAAGTCAATTGATTATCTTTATCATAAGGCTTTTGCTCAAAAAATACACTTTGGAATTTTACTAGAATGTAGAGCAATATGCTGAGTAGATCCTTTTGAACAAAATGAGTAGTAGTCTTAGGTAAAAGGAGAAAAAAATTTCTTTGTCTGAGAGAACTTCAAATCGTGTAAGAGTTCACTCAGGTATATGAACAGTGAGAAAAGGAGCATAAAATTTAAATGATTCTGCAAAATAATAGAACGCATCAGTGGGGTCTGCACCAAGGGTCCCAAAACACATGTGTTCTGCTGCCGCTGAGCATGGAGACCAGAAACAACAAGATGACCATCTGAGGCCCGAGAGAGGCCTCTGATTTCCACTGCCCTTGTGTTTCTCCTTTGTCCCAATAAACTGCTTGCATTATGCTCCCCTTGTGTTTACATTCTTTGGTATTTGCTATAAGGCTCAGTCAGGACTCTGAATATCAGGTACCAGAACCTTAAGTAAACCTTTGCAATTGAATAAATAATTTAGTTTTTATTTACAAAATACTAACTCCAAATACTAACCGTTTTAAGAATGATCCCAGGGTACAGACACAAAGTGTAAAGAAAGCTCAGAGTGTTGATAATCTTTCTCTCTTGAGTTTTGACTCTGCCTTCATGTAGATTCAACTCACTCTTGAAGACATTGCCTACATGTTAAGAAAAACTACAACTTTGAGCTTCAGGTTTATACAGTCCTAATATCTTAATTTTACAGAGAGCCACAGTCTCCTTAAAAAGTGATAAAGTTTGATTGAGCAGGCCTGGATTACACTTCAGCCTTTTAAGCCCTGGGTTGTTTTTGGCTCCACAGAGACAACTTTTACCAATATTAGGAAATGTTAGTACCTGACAGAATTGTCAGGAAGAAAAACAAGCCATCCTATTCTATGATGTGTACCTTTTCTGCAACACCTATGCTTGTATAGGACAAATGTATTTTCTATACAGAAAACTGTTCTTCACATACAGAAAGTGCATGGGCCTAATGACTCCAATGTGCTCTCCAATATACACTCAAGTGTGTTACCTTATAGCTTTGGTGGGCTTGATGCCACTTGGAAGTGATTCCAAGAAAAATAAAGAAATCAGCTGACAGTTCTCCCTGCAACCTGAAATCTCCAGTGGTGCTACAGCTTGTTAAGACTCAGACTCCAGAACATTGCACACTCCTTAAGGGAGTTATGTGTGTTATCTGATGAAAAGACGGCAGTGGTGACCTCTTAGATTGCAGACTCCAGTAGCACAGATAACGTGGGTTCACAGAATACATCCTTGTGGACATTCCATAAGGAAAGAGGCATGCTGGGAGAATAGAATACACTCATCACGTTGTAGCATGAATCAACAAAGGTCTTATTAATAAAATCAAACCTGAAGCCACGTATTAGGGTGAATGTTGGAAGATCAGAGAAGCAGAACAAGCCACAGCCACCTCACCTGATCAGCCAATTTCTCAGCTGATCCTGTTTCCTCAGACTGGAAGCCTCTGAGTCCTCATCCAAATGGATCTCAGCTGACCTGCTGCTCAAAAGCCTAAAAGGTTAACCAGGCTCTAGTTCCTGGTCCTCACTCCTTATATACCTTTCTGCTTCCTGCCATCACTTCCTGGAATTAAAGGCGTGTGTCACCATGCCTGGCTGTTTCCAATGTGGCTTTGAACTCACAGAGATCTGGATGGATCTGTGCCTCCAGAATGTTAGGATTAAAGGTGTGTGTGCCACCATTTTCTGGCCTCTATATCTAGGGGCTGTTTTGTTCTCTGACCCCCAGATAAGTTTATTAGGGTGTACAATACTTTGGGGAACACAATATCACCACATCACTTGGCAAGTCTATCCATCTACTGCCAATCTCTCTGCTGTCTGTACAGCCTGTGGGACATCCAGAAGACATTATGTCTCAAGTAACAATCTCATGAGTGTTTTGCCCATGTTGCTCTAGATAACTCTTTATCCTTATCTAGTTGCCTAGAACGGTTGCATCTGAAACCTCCAAAGAATGACATGATGCATATGTATCAATAACACAGGAGACTCCACTAAAAACTGTAGAGGAAGCAAGATGAGAATGCCATACTGAAAGGCTAAACAAAGATAAGAATTATGGGTTAATTTAAGTATAAGAGCTAGTTAGTAATAAGCCTGAGCTACTTACTGGCTGAGCACATGTAATTTATATTAAGCCTCCGAGTTAATTATTTGAGAAGCAGCTACCAGGTATTTGAGAGGAGGTGAGTGGGAGAGAAAAGTCTGTTTACGTAGGGCGCCCAAACATTTGGCAAGGATTTCCACATAAAGCCTGAAAAAGCTTTAAAAAGGATTCTAAACCCACAACAATGGAGTCAAACTCAGCTTCTTAGTAGCTGCTTTTTATTTTGTAGGCTCTGTTTGCTAGTGGCAAAACAACATGGTTTTTTTTGGGGGGGTTGTTTGTTTGTTTTTTGAGACAGGGTTTCTCTGTGTAGTTTTTGGCGCCTGTCCTGGATCTTGCCCTGTAGACCAGGCTGGCCTTGAACTCACAAAGATCCTCCTGGCTCTGCTTCCTGAGTGCTGTGATTAAAGATGTGTGCCACCACCACCCAGCAACAACATGGCTGTTTTAAGAGGCCCTGCTACTAAACACTTAAATGGGGTTTATGAGCAGCAGGTGGCATGCTATGTGGTAGCAGTTTGGACTCAGAAACTTCCCAGAGTTGGGATGGTAAATACACCTCCAGCTGGTACCTCTACCATGAATCTAGGCACTCATGGAACAAAGGAGTGGGGCAGAACCTGCCACCAAAGTCACCACTTAGCAGTTTAAAGATTCATGTTGTCAGCAAAACATGGAGATATACATTAAAGACAGATTGAGACAAAAAAAAAACCTCTAAATGGGTTACAGTGTGTTTGTTTAAAATATTCTTAGGCTTGGGAGAGAAAAGAAAAAAGACAGAGAAAGTCATCAAAAAAGAAATAGAGTAATAAAAAAATAATAAGCCATGGAAAGATAGAAAATACACAGTCTGGATACTGTATGTTATTGTGTTGTCTTTAAATTTTTTGACAACTAATGAACAAATGATAACTGCTGGAAGACATTTGATTATGAAAGCTGTTAGGTTAAACCAACCTATATATTTTTAAATTATCTTGACTTCAAAATTTAAGTCAAAATATATGTTACTTTGGGAAAGAGGTTCTGCAGAAAATGAGAGACTCTAGATTCATTCTGGGTTAAGAAAAATCAGGTTTGATAAAAAAAAATCCCTTCAAAAATCTCTGATGGGAATAGATGACCCAGATGATTCAGTGTTTCAAAGCACCTCTGTTGCAGTTTCCTCTGAGTTCTGCATCCAGAATAGCTTCCAGGCTGCTGCAGATCCAGCCTCAAAGACTACTCCAGTCAGGACTTGACCATAATCCTAAATTTTTTTAGGGTCTTCCAAAGATTACCAGTGCCCACCAATCAGCAGGAAGTAGTCTAGAGAATTGCTCCCACATTCCCAAAATATTGGTTATAAATGTTTGTTTTCATTTAAAGGGGGTTTGTTACAAATTGTTATTGGTTATAGTCAAACTTTTTCTAAAATAAGAAAGGGGGATATGATAAAGAAATGATAGGATAAAGGGTAGATTATTTATCTACTTTAATCAAAGGACAATTATTAATCTTACATATTTTACGTTGGTATGGATTTTGGTTTATTAATACAAATTTAAAGTTAATTTTGTTATACTGTATGTATATTTCTACTCTTGTTTATGATATGTTTATGAAGCTCATTTAAAATATAATATATAATTAAGAAATATAGATTAACACTCATTTATAATAGCAAAATTATAGTCATGTTAGTTAGGTTTTCAAGGTCATACAGAAATGTATTTCAGATAGATAGGCAATCTTCAAACACTTCAAAGACCTACAGAATATAGCATTTAAAATATTTTAAGAACTTAGATTTTTCTTGACAGTAAGACACATCTGCTCCTGGCAGCATTAATTACTTCAAAGAATATGGTGGGCATTGGAGAAACTCCATATGGAGTTTGTTTTCTTTATGGCAAAAGCTAGTCATGTGGGCAAAAAAACTGCCCTTGCCTCAATTGCTGACAGTTACTGTGCAAACTGACCAGAAGGACACAAGAAAGGTGACTAACGAATTTTGCCAAGACAAGGTAGGACAGTTCTTCAAAATTCCCTCCTTCACAAGTAAGTCTGTCAGACATGCTAGGCCTGTAGACCAGAGTTGGATGCCCCATCATTGCTGAGGAACTTTGGGTGACTTTCCAGGCAGCTTGAGGTCCCTGTCATTAGGTAACATTTCACAATTCTGGGGTCTTTGATGGAATTGAAGACTAGATAGTTATAGTTTTCTTTAGTTATAATAAAAGACAAATTGGATACAAAACTTTAGACTCACCAAGATAAGATAGATAATTAAGTATTTTCTCTAATTTTACCAAATGCAAATGGATTAAATAATGTTATTGTAATTCTTAATAACTATTTTTGTTGTATATAATCTTACTATGTTAAAGTTAAAACCTTCCTTTTTAATTAGACAAAATGGGGGAATGCTGTGGAATAATCCTCTTGTACCCTATAAAGATTTGTTGCTTGAATCAGTTTAATAAAATGCTGACAGGCTGGTAGCTGGGCAGGAAGTTAGGTGGGAAAGCCACACTAAGAATACTGGGAAGGAGAAGGGCAAGGTCAGAAGTCACCAGCCAGATGCAGAGGAAGCAAGATGAGAATTCCATACTGAGAAAACCACATGGCTGAACAGAGATAAGAATTATGGATTAATTTAAGTGTAAGAGCTAGTTAGTAATAAGCCTGGGCTACTAACTGAGCATTTATAAGTAATATTAGGCCTCTGAGTCAATAATTTAAGGAGCAGCTGCTGGGTATTTGGGAGTTGCTGGAGGGACAGAAACTTCCACTTACAGGGAATGATAAGGATATTGAAGCAGTAATTGCTCTGCTATGGGCAATACATGATGTGTGCACATATTAAAAGGTCATCTTATGCCTCATTACTATCTACAATTATTATGCTAATACATTTTTAAATGTTGAAATTGAAAATATTAACTACCCTGAGCATACATGGAGCATACATAAGTCAAATTATCATTCTGCACCCCCTCATAAATATGTACAATCAAAATACAAATTAATAACGGTTAAAAGTAATATAAATGTGACATTTATTAGTGTCCTTGTTTTGCCTGACTGTGGAGGCCCACAAAGGTTCCTAGTGAGATCTGAGCTTGCTTTATCCAGCAGAGCTGCATTAGAGGATTGCTTGGGTTACTTGGTGTTTGGAAGGGTCTGCACTTGGCTGTGCTAGGGGGAGGCCTTTTGCTCTACCCCCTTGGCATTCTTTTAAAAAGCTCTTTAGAAGAGACAGAGGGGGCCGGTGGATAAGGATCCAGACCCTCTCAAGCTATCCTGTGTTTCTGTCTGTCTCTCTCCCCTCTGTATTTCTATGTAAATATTTCTCACTTCTCCCCCCTCAAGAGTACCCTGAGGTAAAAATGGGAGTGGGTCTCCGACACCTGACAGGAAAGTTATCTGGTCAATGGGACCATCTACGCTGTCTTCGCTTCAGCCTCCTCAGCTGCATTTGGCATGAGGAGGGCAGCCAAGCTGTTTCCAGGTTTGTGTTTCTTGGGTAACAAAACCAAGCCACTGACAGAACCAGGTGTTCAGCATGGGCATAGTATAGCCAGCACGTCACAATTAGACTCAGAGTGCAGCTAAAAGAGGATCTAAGCTGGAAGGGGGACAGGGGAATGTCCCTGCAGTGGGGTAGGTGGCAGACTTCCCCACCTGATCCTAGGACAGGCATGGAGGAGCAAACAGCTTTTTTTCTCTACCTTCTGGTAAACAGTCTCCTCTGCATCCTCAAAGCCCTGGTCCCATAGTGACCTGTCTTTTCTAATGTATCTACATGACCTGCCCCTGACCATCAGAAAAGTAGAGAAATCCTGCTCCAATAAGGAGGAGGCAACAACAATATAGTGTGTAATGGGCGCTCAACCACTTGCCACACTCTGCCCTATGCCCCATCGTTTCCTTCTTAGGTCTGTCAGAGAACAAAGCCACTTCTGGAGAAGTCATCACAGTCATTGCCTGTGGGGGCAATGTTTCCCAGACATTAATGTTCTCATATCAGGTGAGGAGAAACCTCAACATGAGGAGATCTGACTATAAGACCTGCTGTTTCTCAAATCCAAGGTGACTTGATTTATAGCTATGACTAGAGACTTCTGTGTGCCTTGAAGGGCTGGCTGTACAGCCTGAGAGTAAAATCCTTTACTTGCTCTTGGTGCAGTGTCTTTAGTCATAAATAGGGAAGATTACCCGCTTTAGATGAATATTCCTTAAATGATCGACATGCCTGCCCACTGAGCTGAGCAGGAATCTGCCTCAAAATAAGAGAGACAGACACAAAAGGAAGGCAGAGATGCCTAGGGTTATCTTGCTTTTAGCTCCCCATCAAGCATCTGCAGGCCCAAGTAAAGAATGTGTGCCTCCCAGTCAAAGTTCTTGGTCTCAGCTATGCAACCCTTTCCTGGGTCTCTAGCCTGCTTAGCCTCCCCCTGCAGACCTTACGCTTTTTGTATTCCCACAATCTCATGTCTAATTCCCCCAATAAAGGAACTGGTTCTGTTTCCCTGGAGAACCCTGACCGATACGCATTTAGTCCTAAACAAATGACATAAGGACACAGTGGTGGGGTTCACCCATAGGGCTGTCAGATTCTGAATGGTCCATCCTGTGAGATAGTCCACAGGATTCTCCAAGTTTCCCATATCCACTTCCTTCCCAGAAATTTGATCAAAGTCTACAGATGAGGTTTGGTGATAACAACACGGATCACACAGGCCTGTATTTCACTTCAGACTTACATAGAGACAAGCTGGGCCAAAGAATGGACAAAAGCTGAAGTGTTCATGATAAAAAGCAAAGTACCAGGTCCCTGAAACCCTGGGTATCAAGAAGGTGGGCTGTAGTTGGGAGCAGAGACATGGAAGATTCTTGGGAGGCAGTGAATTGCGGGATTTGTAGACTGACTTGGGAGAGAGCCCCAGATATCACTTCTAGAGAGCCCCAGAATGAGGTGATGAGTGTCAGAATGTCTCTGGAGCCTTGGCTGGCCAGTGACCAAGTGGTCACCCTTGTGTTCATCCCAAGATACCCGTGTGGAGCAAACACACTTCTCTTTACTCAGCTCTCACCTCCCATCTGAGATTGGAGGGTGAAATCAATAGAATGATGGAAGAAACTTACATGGAGCGTGGGTCTATCATGCTCAGTGTTGCATCATTATCATTCTTACTGAAAGGAGATGAGAGAAGTGCAAGAAATAGAGAGATGAGCAAGGGGAGGGCAGGGAAAGGTTGAGAATTGAAGGAGGTCAGTGACATGGATACCTGTTTCCCAGAAACCCAGGTCACTCCCTTGATAAAATGTGTATCTAATTGAAAATAATGAGAAAATGCAAGTCCCTCTGGTTTTCAGCATGGACTAAAACAATGAATCGTGACCAGGAATGTGAGCACCACTCTAGGTGAATCACAGGGGTAAAGGTAATGTTTATTTAAGCATAGTGAAGTAATATATATATATATATATATATATATATATATATATATATATATATATATATTAGCTATATTACACAAGCTTCAAGAAAAGTTGGGCCAAATTTTACCTGATCAAATTATGCATCAAATTCAATGATTCCCAGGCAGGAACTTCAAAGGGTACCTGGGTATTAGAAAGAGCCATAAGGAAGGTGCACAGTGTGTTTTAATCAAAAGAGACAGGGGTGAGTCTGAAGAATAAGGAGGGAGACTTTAGAGGCCATGCTCTGTTCTACCAGTAGGGGACAGCAAAATACCTCAGCGTGTTTGTAGGACTTGAGGGAGCTAGGCCTGTCTCTTGAAGTGGCCTTCCTATATACTCTCCAAATATTTCATCCAAATATCACAGACTTCACTGAAGACCAGATGCTTTTAGAGAAAACAGTGGGATTCAAGTCCCCAGAGAACCAGTCCTTACTGTCAGGCCCCATCTGCCACCCACCTCTCCTCAACAGCTGTACTCTGTGAGCAGGGCTGTGCACTACTTCTGGGCAGCTGGCCTTTTTTTCTTTACTTATATCTGCCCTCTTATTTGCTAAGCTATAAATTTTATTTCAGTGCATACCAATAGTCTTGTTTTATTGTTCTATTCAATAAACATAAAATTTTAGATCAATAAATATGATCAAAATATAACAGAGAAAGGCAAAACAGTATCTGTGCAAATATCTGTTCCTTTTTCTTGCTTTTTTTTAAACTTTAATTTATTATTAGTGCTATGAGGGGAATTACATGGAGGTCAAAGTTCAACTTTATAGAGTCAATTTTCTCCTTCCATTTTATGTGTGTTTCAGGGAATCAAACCTGAATCACTAGGGTTGGTGGCAAGTTCCTCTACCCACTTTAAACAGAGAACTACCATTCTGTCTGCTTCCTTCATCAGTTGCACCTAAACCATTCCCATTCACTACTCAGAAACTTCTGGAGTCTCTTGGCAAATCACTCAGTAGAGTTATCTTATTATCTTTATACTGGATTAAAAATAAATATGCAAATTTTACTTCACTGACTCAATGTTAAATTATTAAATTTAATGGAGATACTTGATGAACATTAAAATTATAGACTAGTTCTTTCAAAAATAAATTCTTACATTATAAATGCTGCTTGACAAACTAACTTCAATGTCGTACCACATATGACCCTATAAACAGCTTGTATCATGTGTGACTCATGATGTGAATTCAACAGCTTTGCAATTAGTCATAACGAACTCACACATTCCCTGGACCAGAGGCAAAAAGCTCACAAGTCAGCTGTGGCCCACATCCAAGCACTGGGTGTCATTGCTTCCAAGGATGACCCCTGAGTGTCTAATCATTGAATTGGCTCTCCTGGGATACCCCACATTAACCACTTTCTCCTTCAGCTTGGGTTTGTAACAGTCAGCTTGAGCAGCTATAACAAAACACACCATATAGTGAGTGTCTTCCCAGGACTTATTTCTCACGGTTCTGAAGGCTGGGAAGTCTAAGATCCATGGAATTTCCAGTTGATTCCCCCAGAAGGGCTGCCTCCCGGCTTGAGATTGGAACCTACCTCTTATATCCTCATTTGGTAAAAGAAGGAGCCAGACCTTTAGTGTCTTTTTCTTCCTCACGGTGCTCTACCATCAGGACCTCCTCGAGTCCTAATCACCTCCCAAATCTCCCATCTCCAATTCCATCACTTTGGGAGTGAGGGCTTCAACACTTGAAGTAAAGGGAAGACAATCCAGCCCACAACAGCACCCCTCAAGACCCCTTCACAGAACCTAGAGGGATTGGGAAAAGCACTGTCTACGGACAGATTTTGAGAGCATCTGGAGAGAGGACAACTGATGAAGTTCATCCTGCAGACAATGCTGCTGTGCCATTAAGAGGACAGGAACGCCCCCAGAACTCACAGCACAGAGAGGATCTCCTCCTCGGTCTATTGCCTTTGACTCTGGAGGCACCCTGGTACCAAGTCTTCTCTCTCCCTCCATCTGAGCCGAGGTTGTTTTGCAAACACATGGAGAGCTCAACTCCATTTCAGAAGTTGAAGCTTCTCTCTGAATTTCCCCCATTTGCTATCCTATGACAATTCATTTAGAAAGAGAAGATTAGTGATCCTAGGACATTCTTAGTTTATTTATTGATATACCCTAGGTACCTAGAGTCTTTGTGTCACCCAGCTTCATGATCCCTCAGAAGGGGAAATAAGAGAAAAGATTTTACCTGCAGATTTATCAGAATCTCCACAACAGGAGAGAAACTACCAAGCTCCCTGGCAACTGTGTGTCTCCAGACAGTGAGTTTCCTTCTTGGTTATGCTGTGTTCCAGTGCAGAATCCAGGTTCCTTCCTCCTGAGCAGTCAGCACTCTGTGTGTGACTCCCATGTTGCCCTGATGTCACTCAGACAGCAGGAAGAGATGGAGGCACAGATCCCAAAGAGTACATTCACTGTAACAAGGCTTAGAGTGGTGAAATGTCCCCTTGTCACTCACATCTCACCCATGAGAACCAATTCCACAGACAATATGGACACTGTGTGGCAAAGGAAGCATGCTTGGTGCTAAAGAATAGGAAGCAGGTTACTGAGCAGGCAGCTGACCTCTGATTTTCTGATCACCAATTGTCTTACTTTCGACTTGCCCCTTTCCTTAGGGAAAAACTCTTAAGTTTTATCTACCTCTGTGTAAAGTGGATGCCAACTCAACTTCATTAAGGTCTGCAGGCAGCTGATTGTGGTCCAGGGATGTAGAACTGAAACACAATGGATGCAGAAGAATAGACTACCTGGATTTGTGGGTCATCCTGCAAGCAGAGCTCCTGCTGGGGTGTCCTTGCTCTGATAGGTCTGACTGCCATTCCGTCCTCTAACTTAATGATGGATGCAATGATCATTAACACTTAGGTCATGCTTAGGCATGCCAGGTTTCAGTTGGCACATTATTGATCCATTCCCCAGAACAATTTTACAATGCAGGCTCTGGGAGTATTTTGTTTTATGGATACTTTTTTTTAAAAAAAGCCTGACTCATACAGTAAGTAGATAAATTGTCTGTGTTTTCATCTTGAAAGCAAGACTGGGACTTGGAACTGACCCTGCCTGCTTCTAAGGCCTGTTTACCATGAAATGTAGCCTTGTTTGGATTTACCCACTCAGGATTTCAAGGACCCTCAGAACCCAATGAAGGATGAAGCATGCTTCAGATGCACTTCCTTCCCCCACCCCATTCCCCAAACAGAAAACACGTGCATGAAGTCACCTTTCCGGGTCATATTTTAATAGCAGCCAGCAGGTCCAGACAAGCTGGTTAGGGAGTGTGCTGAGCTGACTCCCTTTTCACCCCAGAGCCCTGCCATGCCTACCTCTCCAGTTTGTGTTAATTAGGTATAGGACAAGATTCTGCATCTCTAGCCCCTGGGAAGAGAGCTCTAAGTGGGGACATTTGATCAGCTATTTGATGGCTCACTGCATCTCATTTTTTTTCTAAAACCAGGAACTAAAATATTAACCCCTCAACCCTTTGTGGAGCATATGTCTTCTTGATTCTGGGAATAAAACAGTGAACAAAGAAGCTTTGTAAACACATCCAGCAGCTGGGCAATTTGTCCCTTATCTTCCCTGCCCCTTCCCTGAACTATTTCCCGCACATTTATTAAAACAAAACATTGGATCATATCCTTCTCAGAACCCTTGTCAGTATATCATTGTCCTTAGGAAATATTTCAAACTCCTTAAATGGTTTGAAGTGGTTCCTGTATTGTGGGTCTCAGTCCCCTTTGGTGCCACATGTGTGATATGCTTCTAGGTTACCCTGAATAAGAGCACCCCTTTCTTTTTTTCCTCAGATGTTACTTAGCCAGGTTTCTGTAGGACCAATACTCACACACCTCCATGGACTCTTCCTTCAAAGTTTGAAGAAAGACAATGTGACTACATATCCTTGAATACTATTGCCTCCTCCTTATGAAACTCAGTGAGGGCTGCTGCCAGCCCCTGCATCAGCTGAGTTGAGAGTATGACCGCCTTTTAGGTGATCCATCTGCAAAGGCATCATGTCTCCAAATGGGACCATCAAACTATTATATAGTCACATGAATGCTTCTTGTCTCCCAATTCCATGCCTAAGAATATGTGGCAGATGGGCAGGATTGGCTCTCTCTCTCTCTCTCTCTCTCTCTCTCTCTCTCTCTCTCTCTCTCTCTCTCTCTCGTCTTAGCCCATTTTTTTTTTTGCAGACCCTCTGTGGAGATCAAATGACCTCAACCATGACTTCCCCATCAACAACCCTGTTTTAATCCTGACCACATGGAAAACATGGCAAGGACATAACTCTTTGCTCTACAATGTTGCCATGGACTCATTTAAATCTTCCCCTGTGATTCTGAACTCCATCAGCACCAGGGACATATCTGACTTGATTGTTATGCTCCCCAAGTTTAGCCCAGAGACTGACATTAATGAGGAAGTAGTGTTTCTGACTCAACACACTTATGTAATAACTTATGAAATTGTCTAGAATAACACTTTCTATCATGATTGGGGGTTTTTCTTTTTCTTTTTTCTTTCTTTCTTTCTTTCTTTACTTATTTATTTGTTTATTTGCATCTTTTCTGGCCCCTGAACTTCTAAAATTATAACAGCAATGTTTTGTTTTATTTTAAAGTCTGTATATTGTGGTGATATTTTATTTGTGCTGAAATGTGATTTTATTTGTATGTTAATAAATAAAGTTTGCCTGGAGATCAGAGGTCAAATAGTCAGCCATAAACAGAAGTCAGGTGGTGGTAGCACATGCGCTTAATCTGATCACATGGTAGGCAGAGTCTCTGTGTGGTCAAGGACACAGCCAAGCGTGGTGATACATGCCTTTAATTCCAGTACCAACCATAGAAACCTGGAGGTCTGTATAGACAGACAGTGATGAAGAAGTGATGTGGCTGGGCTTAGAGCCAATAAGAAGGCAGAACAAGAAGGTGATAAAAGTGCATGTTAGACAGGAAGAAGCTCTCTCTGGGGAAGCCACAGTGAGGTGGTAAGCTAAGACTAGTTGTGGCTATTCGCTCTTTCTCTGATCTCTTTGGCTATTACCCCTGTATTTGGCTCTGTGTTTCTTATTTAATAAGACTGTTTAGAAATTCTTCTACAGTATATCCACAGAATATTTGCTCGGTAAATCATGGAGGGGTACAAAAAGAAGTGAATTGATTCAAGGTCCTCCCTCCCTCCTAGGTGTCCTCTGTGAAATGAAGTAGAGGAGATGATCTCTGCTGTGGCTTCCACATATGTTACAGTCTGTAATGTCTTCATACCAGGCACAGACAGCCACATTTCCAAGTCTTGGGGAGACAGAGTCCCGGCTCCAGAGTTACCTTACATAACAATTACTCAAACAGAGGAACAAGAAAAAGGGGGAGTTAAAGAGCTCTAGCTAGTGTGTGCCTAGAATTTCCTGAATCTCAGAATCTTCAAAGAGAATTCAGTTCCTAGAAGTTGTTAGTAAACATTACAGAACAAGTCACCTGACCCAAGTGATAGAAAAAGTTCTTTCTTCAAGACACTGGTCTCACATGCAGCCAGTGAGAAAACATAACCAGAGCTCTAATCACACACCTGAAGTTACATGTTTGATAAGTGTCCAGACAGTATCTGTAATTCATTGTACTTGTCCCCGAAACTGGGTTTCCTGAACTGCCATGAACTCAGGCCTGGCCCAAGGAAAGCAGACCCCAGACACAGCTGGCCTTAGCTTATCACATCTGCACCACAACATACCAGTGAGCTGATGGTACTATCATCTATCCAGGAGGAATCAGAGACACATGGAAGCAAAGTTCTGCTTTCTACAGTCTCCTTCTTCAGCCACCTGAGGATGTACAACTAGCCCAGACACTGTTTTAGGTTGCTCACATGGACCATTGGCTAGAAGTGACTGGCAGGCACTAGCAATGCCTGAATGCTTGCATAAAGCTGAAATGTGTGTGTGTGTGTGTGTGTGTGTGTGTGTGTGTGTGTGTGAGAGAGAGAGAGAGAGAGAGAGAGAGAGAATGCCTGTGAACCCACACATCATTCACATGTAGACACTGTAGATATGTATGTGCACATGTGTTCACATGTATGTCTGTACATGGATGTGTACATTTCTGTATTTATAATTGTTGGCAACTGATCATTAATTAACCCTAGTCATTCCTATACAAGGCCCGTCCTCACTGCTAAATTCTCTGTTCAAATACCTTTCTTAGATTTCTCCTTTTGGAATACCTCCATTTCAGACTGATTTACTATGCTTTTCCTGCTTAACTTTTACACAAACCTTTCCCTAGTTGACACTACATTTCTACACACACACACACACACACACACACACACACACACACACACACACACACGCGGCGTTGGGGGGGGATTTATACACAGGTGCACTCAGGCACACATATAGTTTTTTGGTTTGCAGTCCCTCCCATTAGCTTAATATCTTCCAATGAAATAGTAAAATGGAAGCAAGATGGCTCAGAGGGTAGAGGGTAGAAGCACATGTATACAGGCTTGAAAATCTCAGCTTGATTCCTAGATCTCTTATGCTGTTAGGAAAGAATCTGTTCTTTAGAGTTGTCCTCTGACCTCCACATGCACACTACCATATGTACATACTCTCACACACTGTAGCATGTGTGCACTGGCACCCACTCCCTCACATAGATAAATATAAATTTTAAATATATATATTAATAAAAGCCCTGGGGAGATAGGATAAGACTGCCTCAGAGAAATTTAGCTTATTCTGAAAGGGAGTTGGGGGAGAGAGACCTAAATCCATTCCCTAGATTGGTACAATAAAGTATTCTGCACAGCCCAGGCCTCGAGTCCTGCATGGTAAGATACCAAGCTCACAAGAGGGCTGAGAAACTTCACCTCCTTTTGCTAACTATTTACAAATTTCTCAAGTGCTCCCTATATAAACTGATTACAAACCATTGCACGGTATGGTTAAAGAAAGGTTTGTACTGTAGATATGAGAGAGAGAACAGACAGAGGTATCTGGAAGAGTCCAGAGCAGAGAGAGAAAGTAGTAGACTGAACACGATCAGCCAACTAGCCCTAGCCAGGACACAAGCAGGAGAAGGAAGAGAGAGAGACAGAGAGATAAAGAGAGAGAGAGAGAGAGAGAGAGAGAGAGAGAGAGAGAGAGAGAGAGAGAGAGAATGGGAGAGCAGAAGGAGTGGAGGAGGGAGACAGAGAAAGGAAGACACAAAGAGTGTGCAAAAGAGAAGGAGAGAAGTCAAAAAAGCAGAGTTATAAGGAGAATGAGTAGCTGGGGGTGGGGGTGGGGAGCCCATGAGCTGGAGAAGTGTAGAGCAGGGGAAGAAATGAAAAGAGCTTAGATGCTAGCATGGACTCTGAAATGTGTAACAGTAACTTGTGATACTGAATGGACCTGGTGGCCAGCATGCACTTTGGTATGATAATAGGCACCATAGATAGCCATCTGTCCCTTCTGCCAATGATAAGGTAGAGGAGAACCAGCTTCACAAGTTCCTGAGGAGTGTGGTGTTTTGTCCAACAGCCAGAATTTGGGAAAATGGAGTTTCCTTTGGACCTGACACTCCTCACATTGGCAACCTCACTCAACATGGGCAGAGGAACTATGACAGCAAGAAAAAGTGATGAATGGGTATTTCTGAATGGCTAGGCACAGAAGTATTTAGATTGACAGAATGTAACACAAAAACACTCAAATCTTTAATGTTCAACATCTAGCCACTTTAGCTGTTTAAAAACATGTACAATCTGGCCTTCAAATGTCCATTGTTAAGTTTGTATAGTTTTTCTTAGTTAGTAGGACATTTGAATGCAGAAGCTTTGCCATCTTTTTTTTTTAATTGGAAGCTATTCGTCTCTCCGAAAGAAAGACAACAACCTTGTGCAATGACCTTCAACCTGCTCTTATCTCACTGTGTAGTGGGCAGGCTTCTGTTTTTATTCTCAGGCCCTTGTGGGCTTCAGCTGCTTGTGGGCAGAGACCAAAGCTTTTTATCTTGGAAATCTTCAGGCTGAGGCCCTATAGTTGTCTGTTGAGTGAGTAACAGGACGACAAGCTAGGCACAGCTGGTTGCATTGTTAGTCCTCTTTGATAAGATACGATACCACAGACTTCATTGTTTCCAACCAAGACACATTTTCTAGAATCCGGGCTTGTCATGACACAGGTGGCAGATGATGTGGCTGTCACACCCATTGAAACAGGGTGATACCTTATAGCATGCCAAAGGGACAACCCCGTCTTCTCAGCTGAGGTTCCCAAACCTCAACTTCAGTGACATGCAGGTCAGGTAATCCTTTGTGGTGGGAAGCTGCCCTGTGTCTCGTGGGATGCTTGATAGCACCCCCGACCTCAGGCTACCAGGTGCTATTGGCACTGCCTTGCCAGATGGTATGCCAAAATGGCTCCAGACATTGCCAGATGGTCCCTGGGAAGCAACTTTGTCACTAGATGGGGATAAGGGGAGAAAAAAAAAAAAACACTATTCTAACTCTTTAAGAATTTGGGGGAGTTTGAGGATTGATATAGCTCTCACCCCTCAACAAAGAAACATTTTGTTTTTTGTTTGTTTGTTTGTTTGTTTGTTTGTTTGTGTGCAACAGAGAGAAACCATTACAAAAAAAATCACCACAGATCAAACTGCAGAGAACAAGTATGATGCCCAGTACAACTAATCCATCTACAACAAAACTCCTGAACCTAAGGCTCAGGGATCATGATGGAAGAGAGGGCCAGAAGATTGTAAGAGCCGGAAGAACAGGGAGTTTGCTGTAAAACTGTGCTTCCTACCATGGCAGAGAATCTATACCCATGAAGTCTCATCAACATGGCTGCCTAAACAAGACCTGAACAAGGACAACACTGGTAGACATGCTAACATAAAAAGGAGAACTCTCACGGGGCCTCAACCCTAAACAAAAACTACAGGCAACCAAAGAATCTCAGAGTGGGAAAAGCAGTCTTCTCTAGGGAAGGGGGGAAATAATTTAATTATATTTTAATTTTAAAAGAGAAAATAAAGAGTGAATTTTTTAAGTGTTTTTATTGACAAAAAGAGGGATGATCTGAGATGATGGGCACCTTAGGTTGAGGTAGCTCCTCCTTGGTGTACATTTACTCTAGACCACTGTGAGGCAGTTTAAAGAGATGGAAGACAGAAAAGAATTAGGAGTCTGACCTTCCACAGACGGGACTGTGCTTCTTGGCACACACAGTGAGGGGCAGCCTCTTTCTTGAAGGAAGTTGAAAGGTCTGCCAAGGGAAAAAGCTGACTGTGACTCACTATAGGGGTTGGGTGAGAGGCTTGAGAACGGGGATGCCTTGCAGCCATGGGGGTTATGTGCAGTTCTGCAGTCAGTCTCTCTTTCCTGGAATGAACTGCTTCAAGCAAGACAGATTATCTTGGGAGATAGGTTTTCTTCTATAAGCATTCCTTTCTAGGCTGAAAAGCATGACTGATTATCTTGGGAGATAGGTTGTCTCTATAAACATTCCTTCCTAGGGTGGCCCAGCAAGGTCATCTGTAATTCTGTAGGAATCTGGTTCTACACAGGCCCTCTATCAGTCACCATAAACAAGTACTATTTTCACTTGTCAATTTAAGAAAGCATTTAAAGAAAGGAAGGAAATTAGGTGAAATGTATGAAATGTATGGAAGGCCAATTTTTCTGCATGGCTGTTTGCTGGGATGATTTGGTAGCGACTTTCCAGAGAACAAATTAATCAGTCTCTTAGATCACCCCGCGCACTGTGATAGAGGCTTTCCCAGCAGCAATCCACTGAGTGGGACCACCACTCTGTAACAGTTTGGCCACAGTGTCACCACGTCTCACTTGCCATAGGAGGTGACAGAGGGGTAACCAGTCAATGCCAGTGGATCGGTGAGCTGAGAAGCAAGACTCCCTTGGCTGGCAGGCCCTGCTCTTCTCCCCACTCTGTAAGTGCTTGTTCTCTGTTCTCATGCCCATGTTTCTACACTGGGAACAAAATGTCAGAAGCGGGCATCACTCACTCTTCTGAAAACAAGGGTCTTCCTGTTGAAATGAGGGATGCTTCCCGTCTCTGGGAGAATCCTCTCCCCTGAGGGCTATTTGTAATGATTACAGTACCTTCTCCACTCAAAACTGTGAAACTGGTCTTTATCGTCTTTATCATTATACACACTTCTAGTCTTAGGCTTAATGGCTGGCCAAGAGACTGAGACACTCCTACCCCATTGACTGAGACACTCAATTAAATGAGATACCTAGATTAGGTAGCCATAATTCACGTAATGTTTGTTTCCAAATTAGAAGCTATTGGAGGTATGGTGTGGTAGGATAGAAAGGGTATGCATTTGAGGCTAAAAGCCGAAGTTTAAAGACTGGTTGCTCTTTTCTCAGACTGCTCTGAAAGCTTGGGCTACCTTTATAAGTGGGCAATATAACTTGTGTTATATTGAGGTGTGTGTAAAACCATATGGTCAGCAAGGATGTGAAGAAATTAGAATTCTTGTGTCTTCTTGGTGAACACATGAAATAGTACAGCCATTGTACAGTTCTTCAAAAGAATTAAACATATAGTTGCCACATAGTTCAGCAATTTCAGTTCTGAGTATACACCCCAAAGAACTGAAATCAGGGAAACAAACAGATATTCATACAATCATGCTTCTGGCAAAATTGTTCACAATAGCCAAAGAGCAGAAAAAATTTGAATACCAGTTAGATAGTGAGGTAGACAAAATAGGGTCTACTTGAACGATAGAATATTACTGAACCCTGAAAAGGAAGAAATTCCTGTGGCATGTAACAACATGGACAAAATGTGAAGGCATGATGCTAAGTGAAATGAGCCAGTCAGGGAAGAACAGAGACTGATGAATCCATCTATATGAGGTATCTAGAGTGGGTCATATTCATAGAGATTAAAAATAGGATGGAGGACAGTGGAAACAGGGGCTGTCTCTGACTCTTTTACTGGCTTTTGGGACCTTACTCCTCATACTGGGTTGCCTTGCCTAACCTTAATACAAGGTGGGGGTGCTTCGTGTTACTACAACTTGATATGCCATGCTTTGTTGATATGCATGGGAGACCTGCCCTTTCCTGAACAGAAATGGAGAGGGAGTGGATTGGGGGCAGGAACAGAGGGGAGTAGAGGGAGAGACTGGAAGGAGAGGAGAGAGAGGAAACTGCACCTGGGACGTAAAATAAATAATAAATAAATTTATCTATTAAAAAATAGAATGGAGGTTGCCATGGGCTGAGAGGAAAGGGAATGGAAAAGTAGCTTTTAAGTAGGTACTGGATTTCAATTACATAAGAAGAAAAGTATATGAGGTTGGGTAGATGTAGTGGTCTAATACATTGTTAAAGTACTAACTATACATTTAAATAATTAGGATAGGGAGATTTCTATTATACATCTATCCATAATTTAAAATAGAACACTACATGGTATCGTAAACACTGGATACATTAGTGCCTGCTTTTATCTATCTGCCTGTTGAGGGGAGAGATTGACAAAGCTTCCACAAACAAGCCAGATGTAGATGCACCTGAGAAAGATGTATGTGGAGGCAGGGTCCTGAAGGAAGAAAGTTTCTTTTCCCACGTGAGATTGTGATCCAAGTCTGTGTCCCCAGCTTTTGTTCAAAGGCTGTCATCCCTTCAAGGTCCTAAGGGGACCATCACAGATTGGGAGGTGTTTGAGTATGCTGCACAGTCACAGTTGTGAAGCACAGTAGAGATGCTTCTTTCCCACCAACACTTCCTCTCCAGTACACTTGCCCAGAGAATTCCCGAGAACTCTTCAATATCTGGAAGCACTGGGTACCTTTCTTCTTTCACGAGACCCACTCAGCTCTGGCCTCAGAATATCTGGTATCCGTCGGCTGGGTTTTATGATGGAGGGCACTACTGGCACCTGATGGTTAGAGGCCAGGAAAGGTGGTTATTACCCAGCTCTATGATGTACAGGCAGCCTCCATATCAAGTAATTACACAGTCCAGAATGTAAGTGGTACTGACCATCAAACTCTTCTTGGGAAAAATGCTTTGAAGTCTCCTCAGTAGGTCAATAACCCTCCATTGGCTCTACTCCTGCCTGTCAAAATTCCTTTCAATGGTGATGCCACCAAAGGCCTAGTCTGGTCAAAGAAGCACGGTCTTTGCTTGCTTGGAAATATGAAAGTGAAGGGGCCAAAGAAGCATTACTAGGGATACTGGAGGTGCAACCAATCTACCCAGCATTTTCTGTGAGCACACACTCTAAAATGTCAGACAGGCAGGCAGACAATGAAAACCTCAGGATACATGGCGAGAGGTTGAAGTCAGCCCACTTCAATCTCAAAAGAGATGCCAAACTTGGGGCTCGGTAGATGATTTCATCAGTAAAGTGCTTGCCTCAAAGGCCTGAGAACTGAGTTCAGATCTTCAGCGCTCACATAAAAGGTCAGATTGCAGTGCACCCTTATCATCCCAGTACTAGAGGCCCAGAGACAGGATTCCTGAAGCTCATTGGCACTAGCCTACCCACATTGAGGAGCTTCTGAGTTAGTGAGAGATGACCTTGCCTCAAAAACTAAAGGTGGATGGGCTGGTGGTATGGCTCAGTGGGTAGAGCACTTACTGCCTCAGCCTGACACCCTTAAAGCCCTGGGACCCACATGGTGGAATGAGAGATCCAACTCCAAAGACTGTCCTGTGATCACCACACTTGTGTCATGTGTACACATAAAAGAAATAAATAAAATGTAATTTAAAAAAAGTTTCTCATTTTAAAAATAGAATGAAATAATAGTGGGGGTCAATTGAGGAAAGAGATCTAACATAGACTCCTGGCCTCCACCTACATGTGTATGAGTACCTCTCTCTCTCTCTCTCTCTCTCTCTCTCTCTCTCTCTCTCTCTCTCTCTCACACACACACACACACACACACACACACAACCTAATAACAAGAAGAAACCATGTCAAACTTCTCCCAAAGGAAGGGTTCAAAACAAGTTCTCCTAACAAGTCAGAGTTTTTCACTTGATTTTTCTTGCACAGAAAATAGTAATTATAACAGCACGTTCTTTCAGGTGTGAGCAACAGACTGGGGAAGCCCTTTGAACATGGCATCATATTTTACAAAACATTTCTACCTGTTCACTTTGCTGGTCCTTTCTCCTAACCCTCCTATAGCCAGCGTCCCTCTCGAAACCGCCGCCTTTCCTGAGCCATCCTGAGTGAATGTCTAGGCTAGGAGTCAGGGCAGGTATTGAGGGAGTTTACCAGGTCCCTTCCTTGGACTTCGGAAGGGGAGCTTGGTGAGAATGGGTCAACAAAGTCTCTTCACAGTACAGGTCAACTGATAATTGTGGTTCACCGATTCAGCTGTGACCCAGCATAGTCACATGGAAAAACAAACAAAATAAAACAAAAGTCCAGGTCAGTGTGCTCATCCCCATATGTAAATGCAGAGCACAGTCTAGTGCCTGAGAAAGCAAAGCAGTCAATTTAACTATGAACACCCTGCCCCACCTCTCCCAGGAGAGGAGTGAGCCATTCAAGAACAGAGAAGGAATCAAAACCTACCCAGGTGTTGTGGGAAATTCCTTTATACTGTGATTGGTTTAATAAAAAACTAAATGACCAATAGCTAGGCAGGATTTTCAGAGCAGAGAGAACACTGGGAATAAGAAGGGCAGAGTCGAGAGGAGTCATCAGCCAGACACGGAGGAAGCAGGAAATATGGGCAGAGTAAAGGCCATGAGACAGAAAGTAAATTAATAGAAATGGGTTAATTTTAAGTTATAAGAGCTAGTTAGAAACAAGCCTAAGCTATCAGCAGAGCTTTCACTATCAATAAGAAGTCTCTGTGTGGTTATTTGGGAGCTGACAGGAGAGACAGAAAAATCAGCCCACATCTGTGTTTCCTCAATATGGATTCATTTCCTTAATTATTGTATGAGCACAATGGCATACATTACTCCAAAAGTTTTAATGTGAAATCACTTTTATAAGTTTGGCTATCCTCTGTTTAGACACATATTCATGTCAGAAAATGCCACAGCTACGTGCAGCTGGAAAAAGTCTACCTAGCATAGTTATATGTAATATATCAGTGCAACTATTTGTTCAATGAGAATAAAAACACTCACCCAAACCCAAAGCCAATGATGTGTTTAGGAGACTGATACCTGCACCAGCTCCAATGTTGTTGTCATCTTCTGAGCACAAGGCTGGGGAACTCAGGGTTCTGTAGAAGAATGGAGGACCACAGACCTCAGGTCAGAGAACATCACTAGAAGCCTAGTGTGGTCCACACAATGCGCAGGTGAGAGGCATATCACGTGGGTTCACACAAAGCTCCTGTCTCCAGGTGGACATGAAGTCAGGCACCTGCAGGAAGGAAAGAAACAACCCATCAGCTCATGCTGTGCCCAGCACAGCTGTAATTCCATAATATGTGCAATCCCCACAATGCTGTGATTCAGCAGGGACACTGAACATTCAAGTAGACTGGGTCACAGAGAGACCGAGTCATAGGGAGTTAAACACCTCTCCTAAAGCCACTGAGTGCCTCAGGAAGGATGGTCAGGTTTTAACCTCCCAAGTCAGCAGGTCCAGCCTGTCATATGGCACTGCCTAAGCCGGTAACCCAAGTCAGAATGGGAAAAGGTGTCATGATGGCACTGTCCTGGAAGGAGGTCACCCATCCTGGATCCCAGATTCAGGTGTTGGAGGTAGGGTCTCAGGAATTATGTGGTGTGAACAAAGCACTGGAGAGCGTGGCTGACAGACCATACCAGATGTGGTTGTACATCCCTGTGTTCCCAGCACTGGGGAAACTGAGGTAGGAGGTTCTGGTTCCAAATCAGCCTGGGATCCAGAGTGATACCTCGAGATAGAAGATAGATACACACACACACACACACACACACACACACACACACACAGAGAGAGAGAGAGAGAGAGAGAGAGAGAGAGAGAGAGAGAGCGAGCGAGCACCTGGGGGAGAGATATTGGGGAAAGATTGAGGCCTAGAAAAATGACTTGAAGATTCTGGCTGGGCCCTTGTTGGAGACAAACAGTTCATCTATGAGAATGGCCCTCCTGTCTGAGAGCACACAGCTTGCAGAGACAGCACTAGCAGTCTGCCCTGACTAGAAAAATTGGCTTGGTACCAATGAGTGGAGCGAGCATCTGTCTGATCACTTGCCAAGCTCCCCAGGGCCCTGGATTCCAGCCCCTAGCCTAGTCTGCTGGGCTTAACTGGGAGGTTGCTATGAGCTAGGGTGAGGTATGCTAGGGGAGGAGGCAGTGGGGCTGCAAAAGACAATACCTTCCTGTCTCCTGTGCTCTCCAGCTGGGCTGATGCTCTGCTGCTGTTCAGAAACTAACTAATCTAAAAACTAAAATGTGCTTTGATTCTGAACACCTTTAGTGGAAGTCATGGTGTGAAATTTCAAAGCAGTTTGGAAGAAGACTTGCCTCTTGTCTGTGCTCCATGAGAAGGCTTGCCCCTCTGAGTGTCATTTATAGTACATGAAGCTATGTTTGCCTTCAGACAGGTGGCATGGCTACACTTAGTCACTTCTTCTTCCTTTTCCTTCTAGACTTATGAAAACACCACAATAGGGGCAGAAACTAAGACTGATGGCATTTGCAGACCCAGGAACTGCCAGACACCAAAAATGTCCAAACACATTTCTAGGCCTCAGCTTCTTTATGTAGTTAGTGGGAAAGCATTGAGGTTGAGTCTACTGTACTAACCTCACAGAGGTCATATGAGGGCATGAGTCCAACAGGTTTTACGCACTGTGCAGTCACACCAGACTGGGAGCCACAGCAATGATAGTTGCTACCTGGCTCTCCAAATGTCTTCTCTAAGATGGAGTCAGTACAGCTTCTTACATGTTGTGACATCACACCTAGCAGAGGACCTAGCACAGACACCCACAGTCAGCTGCTCACTCAATGACCGCATGAATAAGCCCAAGAGCATCGAAGGATGGACGTGTTTGGCATCCGCAAGAAGTCCCTGAGCTGTTGTGCTGTGCCAGTTGTCCTTGTGGGTTTAGTCTATAGGAATCTAAACACTAGTCTACATTTTCCAATATGACAGGAGGCGGGGGACTTCGATTCAAAGCAGAGACACAGAGGACCTAGAAAATGTGTGCAAAATGCAACATTCATAATAGGGGGAGGGGAGGGGTTATTGGTGGCTTAGGAAAGAGTCACAGGTCTGAGGTTGTAGACAGATTTTCAACACAGTGGTGAGGGAAGTATGTCCAGGCTAGAGAACCAGTCTCACAATGGTGGAAAGCAGGGATGGAAACCTAGAGAAGAGCATGGAGACCTGAGCTGGTCAGATGGAGGCTGGTGAAAAGTGGAAGACTAGTTAAACCTAAAGAATGGCACCTCCATCTACCAGCTGCGGGGGGCTGGGCAGGGAGAGGCATGACTCACTCTCAGAATGGAAAGTATATTGGAGCTCCTTATGGACTTCAGCCCAAACTATTCATTTTCCAGGAAGAGAAGGTGATGGTTATGGTTTGCAAAAGGATGACTCCTGCCCAGCACAACTGACTGCTACCTGATGCAAAGCCCTGCTCTCTCACTGTGCAAGTCCTCAGACTCTCAGGTGTCATCGGGAATTAAACTGGATTAACAGTACCCAGCTCACAGAGTTGCTTTGGGAACTGATTCTGACAATAGCCCTGCCAGGAATCTGGCTTGGAGAAGGGTGTCTCTTTGTCTAAGGAATGGCAGCAACCTTCCCTGCCACTGTGGACTTTTTTTTCTACAGTGCAGATGTTGCTGTATGGGGTTCCATGACCTGGGGTCAGTAGTCAGAATCATAGAGACAGAAAATGAGATAGGTGGTGTTGGGAGCTAGGAATTGGGCAAATAGAGAGCACTTCATGGGTTCTGGGTTTTGGTTTGGAACAGTGCTAGTGATCTGAGGCTAGTTAGTGGGGATGGTTGCACAGTAATGTGAATGTGCTCTGTACCACTGAACTAACACAATTGGCTGAGTAGTAACTTTCACATTATGCATATCCTTCAATGATATAAACAACAAGAGTAGTTTTAATGGTTTCCTGTTGTCCCTGGAAGAAAGTCTCAGACCTTTGACAAAGTGTCTGAGGCATGGCAGGGGCTCCTCCTAACATGCTGTTATCTCCCTTCACCCGCCCTTTGCTTTTCAGTTTTCACTCTATCAGCCCCTGAAATGCAGCCACGGGGGGGGGGGGGGTCTGCTATTCTTCTTCTCTCTGCGTCTTTACTGCTTCACCTGGACAGGTTTACTCACTGTTTAAATCCCAGCTTTAAAACTTCCACCTCTGCTGCTGGAAAGATGGCTTGGCACGTGAAGCCCTTGATGACACACCTGATAAAGGGCACGACCTCCTGAAAGTTGTCCTCTTATATCCAAATACCTCCAGCTGTGCACTGTGGCATATACACCCACAAACACACAGTCGCAATCACAAGTACACACACACACTTAATATATAAATAATGTAAAATAAAATTTAGAATGTTTTAATTTTTGAAACTCTGAAAGGACTATCCCCTAACCCAAGTGAAGTTAACCCTTATCCTGTATAAATGCTGTGTGTGCTCCTTCACCGTGGAATTTAGCCCTTGAAACTCAACTAATGTTTCAGTGTTATACTAAGAATGAGAGCTCATGGGGTTGGGGATTTAGCTCAGTGGTAGAGTGCTTGCCTAGCAAGTGCAAGGCCCTAAGTTCAGTCCTCAGCTCTGCGGGAGGGGGGGGGGGGATGAGAGTTCACATCTGTCCTGCCTGCTGCCGAACCACTCTAAGTCTCTCCTATACAAGCTTTATACCCTAAGATGACTGTATAGCATTGGAATATAGATCAAGAGTGAGCTCAGAGACAGAGGGCAGAATCTACAAGTTGCTGTGACCCAAAGAATGACCACAAGACAGCTCTCACTCAGCCCTCTCCTCCACCTGTGAGGAATCCGGAGGGTGCAGCCACTCAGCCTCTCCCTTGCTCTAGATAGTTTATATCCTAGGTTGAAATCACCTCCCCAAACACTCAGTCAACCTGAACTAGCTCTTGTCCAGATTTCCTTTATCCATCGCTCACAGCAGCCTTTCATTCTTCACAGAAAGATACTGGAGAAGCTTCATAAGTCCTTCAAGGTAACATTGGTGGTACAGGAGCCCCGAGCCAAGCTTTGTCTACAATGGGCTCCTTTGTCTTTTCAGGCTCTGAAGACACACATGGCACTCTGGTGCCTCACATCCTGGGACCTTCAGCTTGATATCTCCTAAATGAGACTTCTTCCACAGTGCTCTGCTCAGTCCCCCCAGGAGCGAATTGTTCTCCCCCAGATCCCCCATAGAAAGCCAATCCCTGACATGACGAGCTACTCACTTACCTGATACCTCAAGCCTATGAGCTCCTAAGGACAGGAACTAGAACCAAGTTCCTCGTCACATCTCTTAGATCCAGCCTAGGCTTTCATAAAGAAGGTACCCACTTTTGATATTAGTTGAAGAAATAAATCAAGGGAAAATACATAAGCCTCACCAGTGGAGCCTGCCTCTCCCATGAAGGCATCTCTCGTGCCTACTTCCTAAATTGCTATAAAGTGGAAAATCAAGATAAAGTGTTTCTTTCTGTTAAAAACAGTGCAATTGTATGGATTGTAAAAGGGAACAATGGAGGGGTCTGGATCACAGCAGTCAGAAGATTGTCAGATCTGCCTTTACTTTAAAAAAACGCTAAAGTTGAAAAAGTGTTTGCTTTCAGAAACACATTATAAGATGTGTATAAACTTCAAAGCAATGGTGTGGACATTTGGGGAATGTGTCAAAAGACAGGTGCTGCTGGTAACTCTCCTCCAGGGGCTGCTTCAGGAAGGGCTGCTGGCCTGAACACTGGTTCTACAATATTGTAAGAGTCCTGAAATTGAACCTGAGGATGACAGGTGACCCATGATTTGTCTAAGATCCTGTTCAGCCAGTTCTGTCTAAGCCCTATCTCTGAGCTGGCCTTCTAGTCTTCACTCTGGGTTTCTCACCAGGCCACTGCCTCTCTCCCCACTTCCCCTCCTCCTCCTCTTCCCCCTCTCCCTCCTACTCCCACATCCCTCCTGTCCTCCCTCCCTCTCTTCTCCTTCCTATGTCTCCTCCAGCTCAGCATCTTTCCCTGTGTTGACAACCACAGCAGTGCCAGACTCCCGGTACCTTCTCATCTCTGTAAATTTAATCAACAAAAACATCAGCAGAGAAGAATGAATTACAACAGATTTGGGAGAACTCTGGCAGGGTTGATGGAACATACAACTCAAACTTGCTTTTCATTGAGGACTAGCAATGCAGCCTTGAAATGAAGCCCCCTCCTTCACACTTAAAATAAATGGAATGTGGGTGGTGATGGCACATACCTTTAATCCCAGCACTCGGGAGGCAGAGGCAGGTGGATCTCTGAGTTCGAGGCCAGCCTGGGCTACAGAGTGAGTTCCAGGAAAGGCACAAAGCTACATAGAGAAACCCTGTCTCAAAAACCAAAAGATAAATACATAAATAAATAAATAAATAAATAAATAAATAAATAAATAAATAAATAAATAAATAAATGGAATGAAAAGATATCATTCTTTGAATTTCTGAAATGCTTCCAATTAGTTTTGCTTTCAATAATGTTAATACCATGAAACACCCCAAGGGCTCAGACAGCCTGACAAACAAAATGTATTCAGTTCCCAACATTAAAGAGGCCATCATGAATATAGATACAGGTAATATGGACATATACCTAAAGAATACCTTAATGATAACCTAGTTTCAATGATGGGAAACAAATGCAGATCTTAATAAGTCAAGGGCCCTGCAGAGCCATGTGTATGGTCAAATTCCAAGACCCTGAGAAATTAGTCAAGGTCAACAGTGAAAAGTAGCTTAAGGACTTCTTTTAAGGCATCATCCAGGTGGAGTGGCCCAATCCCAGGGCCAGAACAGGCAAGTCGTGAACTGTTTATCTGGAAAGCTCAGAGAAATCTTCCAACAGCCCCCCTTCAGTGCATGATGTAATATCAATTCATTCTGCAATTACTTTCTGTATCCACAGAACATCTGATCCTCTGGAACTGGATTCACTTTCTCTTACTTTCCTAACTACCAGAAACCCTTTCTTCTACAAAAGCTCATCCATGAAGCCTGACAAATAGCATAAATGTATCACAGCTGTTCAGGTCATGATGGGGCAAGGTGACAGCCCTGCTTGGTCCTTGGACCTCTAAGTCCCTACAGGAAACAGGAACTCTCTGAAATAGCTGCTGGTTAAATGTCTTCCAGCTTAGATACTGTGAGTCTATTATTCCAATTGTCAGTAAGTGGTGATTCTGGGCAAAACTGTGCACTGATGATATCCACACTATCAGCCAAGCAGAAGTCTATCCTTGGCCCCACCTGCCAGATCACAGTCTGGAGCTGGAGCAATAGACCAGTTCTGAGTTCTGAGACTATCCTTTATGGAGTAGGAGTATATGGCAGTGAGAGATACTTCCAAATTGGAAGCATTGTAACAAATGGGAGCATTCATCAGGAGAAGCACATCATGAGTGTTCCCTTCATTACTTTCCCCTGACAGGAGACTCTTCTGATGGCAGAAGCCACGATTTTGTGACCTCCGATGGAAGAGAGCCAGAACCCTACTTGATCTGAAGCCACTGCGATGCTTTCTGCTGAAGCAGCTGTTACATCAGGTTCCTCCAGAAACACAATGTGTTTCCCGACCTCTGCACCTAGCCATCAGGGTAGTCATAGACCCTCAGTCTTATGGAGGGACCAAGCAAAGACTGCACTCTTC
The DNA here is from genome assembly GCF_949786415.1 of Peromyscus eremicus. Lineage (NCBI taxonomy): Eukaryota > Metazoa > Chordata > Mammalia > Rodentia > Cricetidae > Peromyscus > Peromyscus eremicus. The sequence goes on along the minus strand of NC_081433.1, from coordinate 13,665,774 downwards.
CCCACAAGCACTGCTGAGGGATGTGGGGAAACAGAGAGAGTCCCACACTGGGATGAAGGTTCCTTCTGAGAAATAAGCTAGAAAATTAATCACAGGATAGCTAAGGTTCTGTCAACACAGCCTTAAGAAACAAAATGTCTCCAGGGTTCAGAGGAGAAAACATCACTTCTGAAAATTAGAATTATCCTTTTGATTCAGCTCGCTCCCCGAATTCCTAGTTAAACTGAGATTACGTGACACCTAGCCATAGAATTTTGAGATGTTTTGCTTAAAGATCACTATCATGTTTCACCTGCAGAATGACAGGAGTGCCCAATGCTATTTCCATTTCTTTGAAGTCACACAGGCAGTCCATAAAGACATGTGGTATTATCACCCAGAGAGTGGAGTCTCTAAGTCAACTTCTTCCTGATGGGATTGGGGTTCACACAACGAGTAAGAACGAGAAAGAACAAGAAGCTGTGTTTCCTTTCTACTCCATGGTAATGCCCTATTCTCCAACCCTCAAATTTCCTGAGGAGGCATCATTGGAAACTAGCCAGCAGTGACCTTACTTACAGAGCAAGTGCAAGTCAAACTTTGGGCTCAACCTCTTGGGGCTTTTATTTCCATCCAGATGACACCATTAGAGTACCTACCCAGCTGCATCCTACGTCATCTTCATGTGTCTATACTCTGAGCAAAATTTCCAAAAGAAACTCTTTTCTCACCATACTCCAAGATACTAAAGACTTCCTGTCTCACACAGGAACCAAGTAAATATGCCCGTTTATATGAATGTGACTTGGATCTTGATATAACATGCACTTAATAGTTCTGTTACTCCCAGCACCTTACATTCTTTGAGCATCAGTCTGCATTTCAGAAAACTGATGGAAGACACAAACAACCCTGCACACTATTGAATAAACACCCAATGGCCTTGCTTTCCCAGAATCTCTTGTAGCCGACCTTATGACTGAGGCTCTAGCAGTCAGTGAAGTATCCAGACTTAGAGCATGGCTACAGAGAGAGAAGGGCCAAGGTTGGTATTGGGAGAGAAACATATCTCCCCATGTAAATCTTTCTCACTCTGTCTTTGTGTTTCTCTCTGTGTATTTCTCTTTCCCTTTGTCTCTGACTTTTTCCCCCCTCTGAAGGCAAACCTGTGTCTCTGTCTTAGCCATTCTCAATCTCTCTTCATCTCTGGTACTCTTCTAGTTCCTCTTTTCTGTCTCTACCATCTCTATCTCTATCTCTGTCTATGTCTCCCCTGGTGTGTGTATCTCACTCTCTCTCTCTATATATATATATAGAGAGAGAGAGAGAGAGAGAGATAGAGAGATAAATAGACAGTTGTGTGCATATGCATGCTTATGTGTATATGTGTGTGTGTGTGTGTGTATGTGTGTGTATGGGTATGCTTGTGTGTATGTATGCTTGTGTGTATGTGCTTGTGTGTGTGTATGCTTCTGTGGTATTTGTGTGTGGTTGTGTGTTCTTGTGTGTGTGCTTGTATCTGAAAGGTACATGTCTTAGTATAGAAAGCTGTTCTGCTGGTGGTGGCCATAGTTTCTGTAGTCTGTGCTGGTGCCTCCTTCGAGGTGGCTGCAGCCTAGGATCCTCATCAGATCAAGTGGCACAGACTGGACCTTGTTCCTAGCAGTTTAGCTACAGCCCAGTCCTCCAGCCCCAACAATGGTTCTATATGCTTCTTAGCATCACTTTAAGAAACTCTGCTCTTGGTGACTACCCTAATTGTCATCATAGAACTTTCATCCAGTAACTGATGGAAGCAGATGCAGAGATTCACAGCCAAGCATTGGGCCAAACTCTGGGAGGAAGGATTGTAGGAGCCAGGGGGGTCAAGATAATGACAGAGGAAATCCACAGAAACATCTGACCTGAGCTCATGGGAGCTCACAGACTCTAGACTGACAGCTAGGGAACCTACATAGGACCGACCTAGGCCCTCTGCATGTGGTGACACTTGTGTAGCTTGGGCTGTTTGTAGACACCCTAGCAGTGGGACCAGGATCTATCCCTGATGCATGGGTTGGCTTTTTGGAATCTATTCCCTATGGTGGGATGCCTTGCTCAGCCTTGATGCAGGGTGAGAAGCTTGGTCCTGCCTCAACTTGATGTGCCATGCTTTGTTGACTCCCATGGGAGGCCTTACCCCTTCTGATGAGTGGATGGGGGGTTAGAAGGGAGTTGGGAGAGGGTACAGAAAGAGAGGAAGGAGGGAAATCTCTGGTTGATATGTAAAATAAGTAAAAAAATAATAAAAAACAGTTCTCAGCTGGAAAAAAAACTCTGCTCTTACATGTTGGGTAGAGGCATTTACTGTTGCTTATAAATAAGTTTCTTCATAATATTCTAGGAAATCTGCTTATAGATTTGCACTGGAAATTCTATGGAAAATGAGATATTTTAAAATGGTACAATAACTGAATACTTAGAGCCTAGCTAAGCACTCACCAGGTGGACAGTTGCTCCTCCCTGGACTTAACTCAGATGTTTTTCTGGAGATCCAGAGTCGGAAAATCCCAGGAAGAGGTGCCCAGTTGAAAACACTAGCTCGTTAGAGCCTTCAGGGAATAAGGTCTGAACGCAGAGACATGAGAAAGCAACCCCCCACTGCTGCTTCCATCCCAGCAATCAGCTCACCATCGTGCCAGGAGAAGATAAACCCTGAGCACTGTAGTAAAGGGAAACAGCTAAACATAAGGGAACCACAGCAGCCCGGAGCCACAGAGTCACCTGTTTGGGTTACTGGGCATCTCACAAGCTTTCTGCATCTATCTAACCCAAGAGGTCCTGATAGGGGCTGCCTCGCAAAGAGTCTCTTAGAATCTCAACCTTAGAATCAGGACAGGCTTGACAAGAGATGCCTATGCCCATTATCCAGGCTGAAAAATAAAATCCAGCTAGAGCTGAGGAGAGGTAATGTGCCCATGGGACTTGAACTCTTCTCAGGGCCAATGCCATGAGATGTCATTAGAACTGCACTGTGGTTTGCAACGCCTCCCTTCAGCTTATTTATGAGGTTATGCAACCAGTGTTCCTATAAAAAAAACAAGCTCACTCAGGCTTCCGGAAGCATCTGTCAGCTCAGCTACCTGGGAGTCTCTTGTCCTCTCTGCACTCTGGCTGTCGCTGCCGCCGCCGCCGCCATGAAAACTCATTACTTTCTCCTGGTGATGTTATTTTTTCTCTTCTCCCAGATGGAGCCAGGTAAGCCTTGGGAACTTGTTGATGGCCCTGACTGGGACTGGGGACACAGAGGCTAAGGGGGAACAGGTAATAGCTATCTCCTGGTTTTGCAAGCCTAGCGACAGGAGAGCCTCCTGAGTGGCCTGTGGTCAACTGCTGGGCAGCAGCAAAATGAGCCTGGTAAGGAATTCACAGTGAGTAGTGGGTATCTTCCAGCTGTGATGTTTGTCCCTAGAATCTGAGATAGGTCTCGTGTGGGAGTCTGCTTTGCCTGTGCTAAGATTCTTCCACTGAGAAACAAGCTTTTTGATCCAGGGAGACACACTAGCCTCACCTGGGTCCCGGGGTGGAGCATCTCTGAGTATCCCGCTTCAGGCAAAGTGCCACTGCCCCTTCACCAGGCCAGCTCAGCCAGTTGTAAATGCCTGGAAACGCCAGGTAAGCAGTCAAGAAATGACAGATGACCTTTCACATTCCCACCAGTAGCCACATTCTTCTGGCAAGGAGATTTTACCCGTCAAATGCAAGGGCTTCACATCTGTCCAGAGGATGCTCAGACTGTCTAGACCACAGCAGCCTGTCCCTGACATGGGAGACAGGACCCTGAAGTAGTGATTAAGGACATATTTCCCCCCCCCAAAGTCATCTCTCAGGGTAACATTGAGAAAGTCATGTGTTTCTGAGCTTTATTTCCATATTTGTATTAGGAGGGTCCTGGGGAAGGAATTTTTAGTTGTGAGATTCTCTGGAAAATCCTGTTTTGTTTTCCTCTAGGCTATCATGCTAGCCTCTGGAGGTGTGTGTTTCAAAATAGTTATGGCCCAATTTTCCCATGTGAAATCTGGATCCAGGTGCATTCTTAACATACTGTTTTTCATGGTGAGGTAATGGCTCATTAGAGAGGTAAAAAAATGCATTTAATAAGTTACACTTTTTTTAGGGTCTAAGAAATGCCAGTACATGCCACAGTGCATGTTATTTGACACACTTGTCTTGGCACGCATTGGGGGTGGGGTGGGAATGCTTTCACTGAGTAAGAAGGAGACATTTCCTTCTTGTGGCCCAAATTCAAGAAAATTTAAAAGCATATTTTTCAGAATGAAGACTTATTTGTCTACTATTCTAAATATGATGCTAGGCAGCTCATTCAAACCATGGAAATAGGACCACCTCTCAAGGGTGGACAGACTCAGCCATACTTCCTGATCTTTCATTATAAGAATGGATCCAGGAATACTTACCAGGGTTGCTAGAAATTCCTAGGTACAGCCACTCTACTGCATTCTTTTAGAATACAAATATCCTTTCTGTATAATCTGTCAGTACAAGAATTCTCTAGCCACCTCTCTGGAAATAGTAAAGAGCAGAGTCTATCTCACGCCTAAAGCCAATATGTTCAGATCACTCTAAGGGTCCCAAGGGCCAAGAAGGACCACTGAAGAACACCTAGTGCACTGCAAGGTTCTATTTGACCACAGGGAAGGATGCTGTCTAGTAAAAGCATCTTCCTCTGGGATTAATATGCTGGCCTGGTCCTTATGCTCTAGGTGGGGAGGAAGAATGAAACTCCTCAGGTATCTTTGCATTAACATGTAGGTTCCTGAGAGTCTCCAGAGCCAAGCTGCAGGTGGATCTTGTATGTATTTGGCATAGGTTTTGGAGTGTGAATTTTGAGAGTTCTTGTTTTGCTTTATTTGGATACAGCCATAGATTGTAGGTAAAAATCATGTAGGTTTGGAACACACCGCATGCTGTTCTGGGGAGCGCATACACTAGGAAACAGTTAGGTCTAGCTGGATACTGTACCCATCACCTCAGGCATTTGCATCATTGTCAGCTCAGTTGCTTTGTTCCTTCTGGCCACACTCTTTCTAGACCTACACTGTCTGCTGAACTCAGGTTAGTGTGGAGGGTACTGGCTTCTGTTTCTGGAAGGCTGTGTGGCCCTGGTCTGATTTCATGTCCCATCTGAACCCTCACAGGCACCATCCCCATCATTCGTTTCTGGCAGAGTCCTTAGACCTTCCCATGTCCAACTGGTCCACAGGACTCCACAAGACAGGACCATCTAGTTGACCAGCCTGTTTTCCTGGGAGATAAAGAAATGGGCTCCCCACTATCTCCCTGTACAAATAGTCTGTGAAAACAGAATGATGTCAACATAACAAGATCTCAGCCTAGGTCTTTGGAAACCAAGGGTGATTGAGGCTGCCACTGAGCAAATACTTAGTGAGAAACAAACATGTACAGCTATTGCCAGGGGAAGGAAGAAGAGCCATAGAAAGAGAAAGAGGTCTCCAACTGTCTATAAACCTTCAACTCTAGAGGAAAACACAGCCCAAAATCTAACTATACAAGTGAGTAACTCTATCTGCCCTGGGAAATGCTGGGTTCAGCTGCCAAGAGACCTTGTAAGGAGATGACCTCCTCTGAGACATCAAGAAAGGCTTCTCTAAAGAGATTGAGCTAGAAGGAGAAACAGAAATCATTTGGTGGACATGGTGTTTCAAACATTACTTCTTTCTCAGCAGTTAACAATGGCAATATGCCACATAAAATATTAGACTCATCTTTTATTACAAACAGAAGATGTGGCTATATTCTTACTTACCAATGTGGAATGTGACTGATTAGGGATTATTACTCTACACAGATGTCCCCACCCCAAGTCTCTGCAGACTCTATCACAACCTATCACTTTCCTTCAGACCACTGGACACAGAACTCTGAGATGCTTGGCTGCTGAGGACGTTGTATGTGACAGGCGAGAAAATAGATGGCATATATAAAAAGTTGGAGAAACACAAATCAATAGGACATTTACATTAAGTCCTCATAATATTTCCAAGATGGATATAGAATCAATATCTACATTTTATGGATAAACAACAGTAGGTCAGGAGTTCAGTCCCAGACCTCAGCTCTCCTATGTCTTCACAGGAACTCTCAAGGCTTGGAGGTAAAGCGGGGTTACATAAGGAGGCACTGAGAGAGGGGATGGAAATCCTATCAGCAAATCTATAGATAGTCAGGGCCAGATCAGGATGTTTTATGAGGTAGGACACATCTGGGATGGGTTAGGACAGGGACAAAATGGAAAACAGCTTTCTGAGACACTGACTTGTCTGGAGACTGACTACAGACCAGTCCAAGGTGACATCAGGCAGTCACTAGGAACTCCTACCATCAAAGCCATGTTTCTTCCTATTGCACCTGTGACAATTAATTAAAGATCAGAGAATTAACCCAGCCTACCAATACAGGCATTCACAGCTCCACAAGCTCCTCCCTTCCTTCCCCAAAAACTCTAGACACAACCCTGCTAGGTTAGGCCTATTGCCTAGACTAAAACAGGAAAATGACTCCAGGTACTAGCATTGTGTGACTTCAGTTACCACCCTTTCCTCTCAAGTGTCTCATCCAGAAATCTCCACCCTGATTTGATTGTCCTAATTTTTTCTGTCTCTTCCAATTCCCATAAAAGCTTTCAGTAATAGAAATCTACCTGCTATCGTCTCCATATTCCATCCAGAAACCACACATTCCATTAGCTAAAAAAACAAACAAAACAAACAAACAAACAAACAAACAAAACCCAAAAACCCACAAACCAGCCATACAGCCTCCACATTGGGTTGGAGAGGGCCCCTAGTTAGCAAAATATAGGGTTCAACAGGCATACTCCAAAGCAACATCAAAACACCACCATATGTTTTGATTTTCAGCTATAGGGACAGCTTTACAGGTTTCGTCTGAGTGTCCCAGGATATCTTCCACGTGGGGACTATGTCAGGCCTGCTCTATAGATCTTTCATGACTCAGACAGGTTGATGACAAGAACACACATCCACTCAGATCCCCACCCCTGTATCCTTTCACTCACTTCCCAAGATCCCTGAAGAGATCGTCAGACACACATTCCCTCTCAAGAAGAGTCTAGATGGGCAGTGCATTCAAGCTCCATGAAGTTGGAGAGAGGTGCTGCTGAGGACTGAAGCTGGCCTTGGGTTTCCCGCTGCACAGGGTTATCAGGAGCTACTTGAATTCAGAAGAGAGACTGACTTGTGTGTAAGGTGGTTTACAGTTTTGTTGCTTTTTCGGGAGTGGCAAGTGTAGTTGATGACCCTCCTCTTCTCATGCCTCCACTCATGACTTCAGAAACACCCCACCTCCAAGGCAACATCGACTTTTCTTTTAATACCTCCAATTGGAGGAACCTGCTTCTTCCTGGGCCCCTCCCCAACATGCTGGCAGCTAATTTCCTTGTCCTGACCTGGAGAAAGACTTTCTCTCAATAGCAAAATAGCAAGGACTCTGACAGGCTGCTTTCTTGCCTATGATTGACATTCAGTCTCTGCTCCACAGTCAGGGTCACGGTGGGTGTGGAAAAATCCAGATGGTTCCCCTACATCTGAGTTTCTCTTTCATGTTCCACAATTCACTCTATCCCATGGCCCCGACCTCTCTGCCGGTAGGTGTTTCAACACTAAGTCTACCCATAGATCTGGCGGGAGAGATGGGTGAATTGGGGCCTTAATTTTTACCAACCGTTGTCCTTTGGCAATCCTTTCCACTTCAGCCTGAAGGTATTTTACTCTAAAAATTTTCATCTTTTCATCAGAAATTCTTCAATATTCATTTGCATTTTTTAAAACTTCACATTTGCCTATAATTATACCATACTATCACAGAGTCTCGCCTGTAGGGCTCAGGGTGTATTTATTTATTAGTTTTTTCTTTATTTAAGGAATATTTTTATTCATTTTACATACCAATCACAGATCCCCCTCTTATCCCTCCTCCCACTCCAACCCAGCCCCCCCCATCCACTCCTTCAAAAGGATAAGGGCTCCCATGGGGAATCAGCAAAGCCTGGTACATTCAGTTGAGGCAGGACCAAACCCCTCCTCCCTTCATCAAGGCTGAACAAGGCATCCTACTACAGGTAATGGGCTCCAAAAATCAAGTTCATGCACCAGGGGTAGATCCTGATCCTACCACCAGGAGTCCCTCAAACAGACCAAGCCACACAACTGTCTTTGTATTCAGAGGGCCTAGTCTGGTCCCATGCAGGTTCCACAGCTGTGGGTTTAGAGTTTTTGAGTTCCTTCTAGCTTGGTTCATCTGTCTCTGTAGATTTCCCCGCCATGACCTTGACCCCCCCCTCCCCTTTCTCATACAATCCCTCTTCCCTCTCTTCTACTGGACTCCTGGAGTTCTGCTTGGTGCTTGGCTGTGAATCTCTGCCTCTGCTTCTACCAGTTACTGAATGAAGGCTCTAGCTTCTCTGGTGTATTTAAAGCAGAGAAACTGAGGACACAAATCCCGACATCTGCAGCCCGATCAGTGCATGTTCATTCTCAGATTCCAACTCTCCCTGTGTCTTAGTTCCCCAAAGCTTCTGTAAGAAAACTTACTTTCATAGATCCCTTATATAAAGACCAAAGATCTCACTCAGTCTTTTAATATATCTTCTTCATTCATGTTTTTGGTCATCCTTCCTTGAATCCTTAAGCATCTGCCCTACACTAGGTCATGGTTGACCTCGGTGGCATGAAAGGTCCTTGTCACTTCTTCCTGGTGCAGATTTAATATGTGATGATTGCATGAAAACCAACCCTGCCCCGCTCACTGCTGCAAACTGTTTTCCTACCTCCCCCATTCCCCTCCACGGTCCTCGAGACATATTTTGTTCCTCATTTCCTAGTAGAGAATCACTTTTGCCATTCCATCAGCCAACACCTATTGTGGTACTTGACTAGAAAAGTTTCTGTGATTTTAGGACACTGAGGCAAGGTGACAGGAAGGACAAGAGTCACGATGCTAGCTATGGAGCAAAATAGAAAGCAGTACAATCCTGATGCCCAGAAAATGAAGCATTGCTATCCCATTTTGGGGATGATTAACTTGACTTAAGTCCCATGACAGGTGGTAAGGTGGAGAGATGAATGTCACTAGAATGTATTAAACAAAAACATGAAATTGTCAAAGGATGTATTAATAATTAAAGAATAATTGCTGGGTGGAGATTTAGGATGTCAGGTATAAAAGGCAAGATTGTACATCATACTTACACAAAATTAAATTGTTGCAAGTTTATGGTAATACACTGGAAAATTTAGATAAAACAGAAAAATTGCTAGAAAAATCAAACTCATTGATACAAATGCCTTGTGTAAGTCTCAGTCCAGTTAAGTTGACAATGGAAATGTACCACACTACCTTCTCAGCTGTGCCAGAGAACATTGCTCCAAAGTTCATCGCTGTCCATTCATAGCAGATACCTACAGATCTAGACTGCTGCTGTGTGATGGATGGCATAGACAACATTCAGAGACTCTTTAGTGAAGAAATGTGAACTTTCTCCCCCAAACTGATAGCTAAGAAAATTACAAACCAGAACATGTCTCTTTACTCACTTTGTTTTGTATAGATATTTTAGTTGGTATAGTTGACTTTTGTACAGCCATCTGAAGGTCATTTGAAGGACAGTATATCTTCTTGAGAGCCGATACAGCAGAAACATGACTTTTGGGATTTGGCTGAGTTTGATTTGGTTGTGATGGGATAATGGTCAACTCATTCACTCTCTCTGAGCCTCAGTTTCCCTATCTATAAGTTAGGTAAAGCAGTGTATTCCTTAGATGGCTAGAACAACTTTAATTTATTAATCAACCATGAAAGGAAAAGTGAGCAGCCTTGGGGTATGAGAACTGGGGAGATCTGATGATCTAGGCTCCTCAGTTGCCAATTTGAGAGGTGTGGTGATCTATGACAGGACATATAAGAGACTTGTTCTAGGACAGAGTGTAACTAGAAAACTGATGTTATACTAACTATACAAAGTAACTGGTTCTGTTGTGTCATTTCCATACATACATACAGTGTCCTGTGATTATACTCAAATCCCATGACTCTTCCTAATCTTCCCTCACTGTTTCCCCTTCTACATCCTCAATAGCACCACTCTCATTCCCATGGGCCCTCACACTACATATAAGAGACAACATCTGATACTTAACATTTGTAGGACCTGCTTCTCTTATTACATGACAGTCTCTGGCTCCACACACCCTAGGTTTGAATCTAGCACTTCAAAAAATATATTCCCATAAAGTTGAGTTATTTTCTAGTTTACAGTTCCTAGAATAAATTATAAATGTGCAGCCAAATCTGGATACACACTGTTCATAAACATTTGACATGTATAGATGAAATATTTCTAACATTTACAGGATTGGATCATACTACTAAAACATATTTGGAGTATTTACCTAGTCCGTTAGACATCAGGAGAAATCACAGATAAAATACTCTCCAGAGAGTGGAAACATCTCTGTCTTTAAAACATATGTAGAAAGTATAATTCCATAAGTGCCAGAGCAAATTACTATGGAGTTCAATAATTTTAATGATGTACAATGAAGCAAAATTAAGTTTTTTGAGAAAATTTTAAAAGCCTGACACTAAGTTCATAGCTCTTTGTACCCTTAATATAAGAGATGATTAAAACTACAGAGATAACTAGTTCCTGCCTTTTCAAGCTAGTGCATATTAAATACACAATACAATGGGGTTCGTATTACATTTCTGTTCAGAAATATCATGGACTTTGATCAAATTCACCCCTTCATCACCCCATCTTTATCCTCACTTTTCCATATAATATTCCTAGTCCCCTTTCTTCTTCTTCAGGCACCCATTTATGCCCCCAGGTTCCATATAGGAGAGAACATCCATGATGCTTGATTCTGAGTCTGGCTTATTCCTCTCTCCCTCTGATACTCATCACTTCTATCCTTTCTCGGTATGATGCTTTCTCTCTCCATTATGGCAGAAGAGAACTCCACCATGTACACTCACCTGTTTAAGGACATCTAAGATGGTTCCATGCCTTGGCTACTGTGAATAGTGCTCGAAGTAGCATGGATCTGCAGGTACCTCTGTGGTGTGCTAACCTACATGCTACAGGTGTGCACCCATGGCTAGTGAAGATGACATCACACAGTAGTTCTAGTGTTACCTTTTGAGGATACTCCATACTCATTGTCATGGTGTCTGTACTACTTTGCATTCCCTCTGGAAGTGTGTGCTCTTCCTCTTTTCTTGTGTCCTCCCAGCATTGCTTGTTTTTTGTTTGTTTGGTTGGTTGGTTTGGTTTTGGTTTTGGTTTTTCGAGACAGGGTTTCTCTGTGTTGCTTTGTGCCTTTCCTGGAACTCACTCTGTAGCCCAAGCTGGCCTTGAACTCACAGAGATCCGCCTGGCTCTGCCTCCCGAGTGCTGGGATTAAAGGCGTGTGCCACCACCACCCAGCCCAGCATTGCTTGTTTATCTTTTCTTGATGAAAGTCAATTTGACAGTGGTTATATGGGATCTCAGTGTTGTTTTGATTTGCATTTCCCTAGTGAATGGAAAGTTTAGCAGGTTTGTGTGTGTGTGTGTGTGTGTGTGTGTGTGTGTGTGTGTGGTGTGTGTAATTATTATTTTGTCCTTTTTCATTGGAAAAGAATCTGTTTAATTCATTTATCCATTAATTTTCTGTTACTTTCTCTTTCGGCATTTAACTTTTGGTGTTGAATTGGATATTACCTTTTCAGGATATTACCCCTCGGCTAGATGAACAGTTGCCAATGACTTTCTCTGACTTGGCAGGTGTCTCTTAAATCTGTTGCTTTCTCTGTTGGGCCAAAGCTTTGCGATTGCATGAAACCCTACTTACCAAGCCCGGGCTATTAGTTCCTGAGCTACCGAAGTCTGTTGTGTTGCCTTGGTGACCAAATATACAGCGTGAACAGTGTGAAAGAAGGAATACTCATTGTGACTGAGAGCTTCAGACAGTTCCACCCATGGATACCAGGCCTCACAGTGGGGGAGGAGCATGTGGTGAAGAAGCTCCTCTGCCTCATGGCAAGTAGGAACCAAGAGACAGACAGGAGGGGACAGGGAAAACATGTTATCTGCCACCTGTGACCTACTTCCCTCATCTCTTAAAGATTCCAGAATTCCAAATCAGCCATGAACTAGAGAGTCGATCTTTAAAACACCAGCCTTTTGATGGACATTTGATGGCCGAGTATCACTAAATACTAGTCAGAAAGTCTTTATATTTTATCTTTACATGCCTTCCTTATGTTTATTGAGTCACTTCAAAGTTTTAAGTGTAATATCAAGGTCTTTGTTACACTCCAGGTCAATTTTTGTAAAGACTGAGAGGCAGGAACCAAGTCTTCTACATGTGTGTGCTCAGTGTCCTTAGCATCAGTTACTGAAGCCTTGGGCAAGGTGTTCTGTCACAGTGATAGAAAAGTAACCAAGATATCAGGCCTTCCTCACCATGATGAACTCTATCTCTCTCTGAAACAATAGAACAAAACGAATCTTCTTCCTTCCTTACATTGTTTATTGACATGATATCCTATCACAGCAACAGATAAGTCACTTATAGTGAAGTTGGTACCAGGATAGTGGAGTTATTGACATGAAGAACATGGTCATGTCATATTTCTGAAGAGTATGAGAGAATTTGGAACTTTAGACTAGAAAAGTCACTGAATTCTGTATCCTGAGTTAAATGAGCTATTCTAGTGGAATCCTGGGGCAATTCAAAATTCTGAAATTCTGAAAGAAATTCAGACAGTGGAGGCATTGGCTCATGAGTTTTCAGAGGGGAAAATGATTCAAACTGTACCTGAGCTAGAGGTCATTCATAAAATTTTGTCAAAGAATCTGGTTGCATTCTGTCCATGGCCTGAGAATTTGTGTGAGGCTAAATTGAAAAGTGATGTATTCCCCATGGGAGGCCTTGCCTTGGAGGAGGTGGGAATGGGGGGTGTGTTGAGGGGAGAAGCAGAGGGGCTGGGAAGAGGGAGGAGAAAGGGATCTGCAGTTGGTATGTAAAATGAATAGAAAATTTCTTAAAAAGAAAAAAAGTGATGTATTGATTTGTTATTGTTGTTGTTAGGAAATTTTAACATAAGACAGGGTTGAGTCTGTGGCATGGTTATTAATTATGACAGTTATGCAGCTCTACAATCAACAGGGACAACACACATGGTAGGAAAAAATAAAAATGTGAAGTTTGGAAAGGAAAGGTCACCAGGAAACCTAAGACTTCCATCATGTACTAAAAAAGAGTTTGTAATTGTTAAAGAAAAGCTGCATGATCTGCACAAGAACAACAGGAAAGGTTCTCCAAGGGGCAAGACCACACTCAGATGGGCGTCCATGTTATGAGAGAACTGTATTCAGAAGCTTCTACAACTGAAGTCCAAGTGGCTAGGGACCATCTCAAGCTGGAAGCAGACCTTGATAGTGTTCTCCACGTGGTACTTGTTTTGAAGACAAGAACTATGGAAGATGAAGGGGGTCATGGGTTTTTCCTCTGCAGTTTTAGAGAACTGAGGAGACCAGGTAATGTGCACCAGGGTTAGAGTTCCTTCAGGGACTCCCCAAGGGGCCATTGCATGAGGCTGTCATAGTGAAGCCTGGGTTGTGGCTGAGATCCCAAGATGTTTGAGATACCAGAACTATGAGGTATCTGCCAAGGAGAATTGCATACAGGAAATGGAATAAAAAAATCAGCCTAAGAGAAAAATGTAGATTGCAGGCAGCAAAGCTGGAGGGTCAGTTCCATCTAACCTATTGAAGCTGAGGTTTTTAGATGCTGTACATGGACCAACAGAATTTGATTTTACCATGATAGCTTTCAGTTTTGCTTTGGTCTAATCTTTCCTTGCTATGCCCATATTCCTACATTTTGGAATGGAAATATATATTCTGTTGAATGTTGAAAGTGTGTGATTTGTTTTGTAATTTTTACAGAGGTCACAGTTAAGAGATTGCCTTGGGTCTCAGAAGAGACTCTGGATATTGGAACAGTGTTGGGACTGTTAAAGACTATGAGGACTTTTGAAGTTGGATTAAATGCATTCTCATCATGAGATGGCCATGAGGCTTAAGAGGCCATGAGGAGAATGTTGTGGTTTGAATAAGAAATGGGGGAAAGTATTATAAACTTCATAGATGCAAATGAAACTTGAACAACCAGTTATTGTAACCCATGAATATAGCAATGGACATTCTAAGGACATTTATAGCTATCAGTACTTGCAATAAAATAAATAAGGCCTCAAGTAAGGCTCATGAATCTGAATATAAGTAGATAACACTCTTGGGGTTAGATTATGGAAGCTTCGGGAAGGGCAGCCTTGCTGGATGAAGAAGTCACGGGCTCCTGAGTGTTTATAGCCTCACTTCATTTCCTGTTCTGTCCCCCTGCTTCCTGTGTGATGAATGTGATTAGTTGGTTCCCTGCTCCCGCCACCATGCTTTTCTTGACTGCAGCCAGGCCTTCCCCACTGTGATGGACTTTATCCCCAATCCCAGGACTATAAACCAAAATAAATCCCTTTCTACCCTAAGTTGCTTTTGGTCATGATATTTTATCACAGCAACAGAAAAGTAATTAGTAGAAACAATATATTAAATAAGAATGATGAGAGTACATACAGTCATCTCCTTCCTGGTATTAAAGGAAACGGTCTCAACTTTTCCCCATCCAGTATAATGTTGACTATGAGTTTGCCAAAACTCATAAACCTTGTTATGTGGAGGCATGATCCTTCTTTTCCTGGTTTCTTCAGGGTTTAAGCACAGTGATATTAAGTTTGCTCAAAGCCATTTTCTGCATCTGTTGTCATGGTCATGAAAAAAAGCTTTTCCCTTCATTATATTTATGGGCTGCACTGTGCTTATCTCACACATGCTGGACTACTCTTGCACACATAGAATGAAATAAACTTGATCATCACGTATTGACTTTTGAATATGTTACTGAATTTAGTTTGCAAGGATTCTACTCAGAGTTTTTACTCTATGTTCATCAAGGAAATTGGTATATAGTTTTCTTTTGTCATTGTGTGCCCTTATCTAATTTTGCATTGGTCTAATAACTACTTTGGATAATTAATTTGGAAATGTTCTTTTCCTTGTTTTATAGAATAGTGTGAGGTTCTGTAAATACCTGGTAGAATGCTATAGTAAATTTCACCAGTATTGAGTTTTTCTTTGTTGGGGGTGAGAATGACCACGCCTTGAGTCTCATTGCTCACTGTGGATCTATAGCATCTCAATTCAATGTTTATATGTCAAATGTGTCTAAGAATCTATCCATTTCTTCTACATTATATACTTCCTGTCAGTATAATTCTCCAGGTATTCTGTAGTGGCCCTCTGGCTCTCAGAAGTATCTGATGTAATATTCCCTCATTCATTTCCAATATAATTGACTTCAGTTTTCACTTTCTTTTACTTCACTTTCTAGTTAATGTAGCTATAAATTCATCTATTTTGCTTATCTTCTCAAAGAAACAATTGTTTGTTTCACTGATACTTTGACTATTTCTTGGTTTAAATTTCATTACTTTCAGCTCTGACTGACATTTATAATTTTACTTCCTTGTTACTAATTTAGCTTTTGTGTTGATATTACTTTTTAATATCTCAAGGTTTGTCATTAGCTTAGTTGAGGTTTTATTTTTTATTGCAAGTACTGATAGCTATAAATGTCCTTAGAATTTCCATTGCTATATTCATGGGTTACAATAATTGTTTGTTTAAGTTACATTTGCCTCTATGAAGTTTATAATACCTTCCCCCAGTTCTTCAATAACATACTGATTTTTCAAAAGCAAACTTCATATTTTTCAGTATATTCATGTGTTTATACCTTTCTCTTCTAGATAATTCCTAATTTTATTCTATTGTAATCTGATAAGATACAAACATATTTTAACATTTATTTGTTAAAACCTGTTTTGTGTATTTTAGAGCCTTGAGATGGAATAGTATATGACTGTCCTTACAATCACTGGATCTGTGTTACAATTACTCTGAAATTTCTATGTTCATTTTTGTCTCGGATATTTCTACTAACACTAGGGTACTGATATCATGCATTAGCACTGAATCTTGACATCTCTCTCTCTCTTTATGCCAAATAGTGTTTGTATTATGAAATTGGATCCACAAAAATGATGAATAAATATTTACAATCATTACATCTTTCTTTTACAATTTTTTGAGATTTTCATGAGTACTGTATTTATATCTTGTCTACTCCAATCTTTCTTCTTCCAACTCTTCCCACATTCCCACACTCCCTCTCAAATTTATCACTTCTTCTTTGAGGTGATAAGTTATTTGATTTTTATCACCCAACACAACCTGCTCAGTCGATTCAGTGTTGCTTATATGTATATGTGCTTAGCGCTGGGTAACCTATCATGGGCTCATCCCTGGAAAAAGACTCACTCTGCCTCTCTCAACAGCCATTAACTGTCTATAGCTCTTCATCTATGAGTGGGGCCTTATGAGATTTCCCCCATCCATGTTGTAATGGCAACTGATGTTGTTATCGTATAGGTCTTATTTAAGCAACTATAATGTTAAGATTTCACAGTGCAGCTCACTATTGAATATTGAATAATCAGGGGATATATAGATATATATATATATTTTTTACAAAACCTGAATCATCTTCCCCTAGAAGCTATCAACTGTCAATAGTTCCTTGGTTATGAGTGGGGGCTTGTGAGCCCCCTCTTCATACTGGAATATTGAAGTGTGGATTTCTTAGGGGGCTCAAGATTAATTTCATAATAATTGCTTGTAAGAGAAAAATCTCTTATGTGCTACCAGCTTCTCTGCCTTGCCTTTACCAAATGTTCTCAAATCTTTGGCATTACAGCTAAAAGTCTAAACGTGTCTGCTCTCCCCTTGTAGGTGCTGGTATTCTCACAAGTCTTGGCCGCAGAACAGACCAATACCGATGCCTCCAACATGGAGGATTCTGTCTCCGCTCCAGTTGCCCTTCTCATACCAGACTACAGGGAACCTGTAAACCAGATAAGCCCAACTGTTGCAAGAGTTGACAGTGATTTGAAGAATGAACATAAAAGACAAGTGAGGGATAAACCATTAGTATTTTAATAAAAGAAATGTTTTTAAAGCCTATTTATATCAGATCAAAATGAATTCCATGTCTCAGTTTAGAAGAGGTTTTTAAAAGTGTAAGGCTGAAGTACAGGGCTTAGAACAAGAGGTTGGAAAATCCAGAGCACCTGCCTGGCCCTGAGTAATGATGGTCACAATTTGAGTGGTGTCACTTTTATTTGATTTTTTATCACCAAACTATAAGCATCCAGTGCAGGAAGGTCACACAGAATTTGATAGTGATCACAGCTATCAGATCTCCTGGGGCCAAACTGGATACTTTTCCATGTTCTCAGCAGTCAGTTAAGTGAGGTTCCATCTGCAGATCCAGGACCGAGGTCTCTTCTTACAGGGTTTAGGGCAGTAATAAGTTAACCTTAGTATCAGAACCTCATTTAAACTGTAAATTGTCCCATCAAAGCTCCTCCTTCATGGGTATTGGCTGGATTCCCAGATCAGCAATTTAAAAAATACTTAGGCACAGCTTTCAAGCCTAGCTGTCTATCACACATCTGTGTTAGGACTGGGCCTTCTGTGGTTCAGGTCATCTCACTGCTGTGTCTACAGATGCCCACAAGTGGACAAAAGCAGCCATACAGTTAGTTTTCCCCAAAAATTCGCTTCCATCTCCTGATGGCACACATAATGCTGTTGTTTTCTTAATCTGCCTCTGACACTTCATCTACTCTTGGCAGGTAGAGGATAAATAAAGGGCACTTGTGGCTCTATTCCTCAGGCCAAAATGAAAGTCCCATTGCAAAAAGAATTTATTTAGCAGTCCACAGCAATATTCATCGATGAGATGATCTTTTCTGTAGAGAAAAGCTAAATAAGAAAGATGTTAGCATTGGAGAGGACATTGACTGGACTCAAACATACTCAGTAATACAGACACAGTGGTTTAAATCCATGCCTTTAATCTCTTCCTTTATACACACACACACACACACACACACACACACACACACACACACACACACACTTTGGTCTATTAACTAGCCAAAGTTTGCATATATATGAACACATACTTTTGTCTGTTAACTGATATAAACCATATGTTTCTGGTTTTTTTGTCTGAGAAATTATCTTCTCGTACAAATGTGAAATGAAATCAAAGAGCCAAAGAGCAAGTCTTTGAGACTACTTATATTGACGAGAAATAAACACCATAGCAGATCATTACAATGGAAATAGAAAGCATTGTAATGGGAACAGACAAGATGTGGCAAACCTTGGGCATGTTGAAGAGGGTGAAGCTGAGGGAAGATTTCACAAATAAAAATGAGGAAAATTACATCAAACAGTTCGGGAAAATAAATCTTGGTGGCAATGAGTAACAAGAGTGGTCACAAGCCAGCCTTGAACACAGGATTGCTGGCAGTTGTCCTTTCACAGAAGGACCCTCTGAGGAGTACTGTGATGGTTCCAGACGGTCACTATGAGAGTCTATTACGGTGATTAAAAGTAGGTTTGTGACTGAGAACTTTCCCATAACCTTCTGATTTCACTTGTATTTTGGTATGGTTGACAGAAGTGACTTAGTGACTTTAATTAACTCTGACAACTATCACATTCTTCATAAACAATTAAAGCAAGAATTGTGACATCTTCTTTTTTAATATCACTCCCAAGACTCCATACTACACAATTCCACAGATGGTCCCTGGGTGAGGCCATTCTGAATTTTACATGGATTCTCTTCTCCATTTCAGTAGCCACACCCAACTCCATTTTGGCAGCCGCATGTTGCTACTTGGTTTCTCACGCCCTAGAACCAGTCAGCCTCGTCACATATTGGTTTCCAAATTTAGTGGCCACAGTTCCCACCATGGGTTCTGATCTACAACAAAGGAAAATGTTTGGCTCACTAAGGATACTTTGGCAACCTTCACAACCTGTTTCTCATAGCCATGGTGAAGAGACTGTCCTCTGGATCCTTCCAGTGTGAGGTGTGAGTGTGTGGAGTGAGTAGAGAAGTGTGGGCCCATTAGAGTTGCAAATCCGTGTTCATATTCCAATAACTCTAAGCCTCTTAACTCCTACCCTCCCATTAAACCAGGAAAAAAAATCATGTTTCCAATTTGCTTGTATTTTATCCACTTGTTTCACACAGTTAAAGCCCTCTCAGCTTCCTAAGTTATGTTAAATGCAAAATCTCTGCTTCATAAGCTAATGGAAATATATCTGGAGGGGTCTAACGTGTTTACTTCATGATCCTATTCCTCCAGCACCTCTTTGGACACATATTTCCCTCACATTTGTTTGTATGGAATAGAAAATTGAAGTAACTTATTTGAAGAATGGTATGCTCCTCATGGGTGATGTTCTCTGCCTGGCCTCTAGTGTTCTGTGGTAAATAGTCTCATGATACATCTAGAATGAAAGAGAGGGAGGAAATACGCCTGAGAAATGCAGCCAGATCTTACAAGCTATCTGACTTAGAAGGTGTAGTCACCATTTCCTCAAGAACGTCATTGTTGACTTTTTCTCAGGTGGGTGGCAGAATTTGTTCCTGTCAGATAGATGACCAGAATTAGTTCAGTGTCTCCGGCTTCATGGGGACATTGGTACAAGCATGTACTGTACCTTTAGGAAGACTGTCCATTTCTATTGGTTCTCTAGCAGAAACAGTAAACACGCTGTGAGTCTGGAAATTCATCTTACATTGTCCTCTGGCTCCTCCTGGGATGAGGTTCTACATCTGGTTTTCATAAATCACAAACTAAAAAGTATCATATAAAACATCAATCTCAACTGGATTAAATACTTAAATATGAAATATCAAGCTCTAAATTTACTTTTAAATGCTCCATAAGTCTGAACAATGGTTTCTTATGCATGACCTTAAAATATAGATTACAATTTAAAAAAAAACAGTAAACAGTTATTTTGGACAATTGGAGTAGCAAAAGACAGAGAGACAGAGAACACAAAGAGTAACAGAAAGTGTTTCCAAATCATACATAAAGGTGGGCTAACACCACATTACCAAAGTAGCTACAACAACTAGGTAGAGCAACAAAAGCCAATTGAAAATTGGCCAAGTAGGGCTTAAGAGAGGGGTCAGTAGTTTAGAACACTCCAAGAGGATCTGCATTCGCCTCCCAGCACTTACGTGGCAGCTCACAACTGTTTGTAACTCTAGTTCCACAGACCCAGGGAGGGGAACCAGTGTCCTCTTCTGACCTTCTGGAAGCACCAGGCACCACACATGGTACTCAGACATATATCCAGGCAAAACACTCATGGACTAACATAAAATAAATAAATAAATAATTTGAAAAATCAGCACAGCAGGGCTGGAGTGGTGGCTCAGTATGTAAGACTTTCCTATGCAAGAATGAAGGCATGGGTCTGGATCATGAATACCCCATGTGGAAAAAAAGCCTTGAGCCTCCACATATGCTTGTAACCACAGCTCTGTGGGGAGGAGACAGAAGGAGTTCTGGGGATTGCCACCTGTCTTGGTTACTTTTCTATTGTTGTGATAAGACATCATAACCAATGAAACTTATAAAAGAGTTTAATTTGGGGCTTACGGTTTCACAAGGTTAGAGTTCATGGCCATCGTGGCTGGAGCATGGCACCAGCCAGGCATTTCACCAAGCATGGTGCTGAAACAGTAGCTGAGAGCTCACATCTTGACATTCAACCTCAAGGCAAAGAGAGAGACACTGGGAATGGCGTGAGTCTTTTGAAACCTCAACTCCTGCCCCAGTGATGTAGCTCCTCCTGCAAGGCCACACTTTCTAATCCTTCCCAAAAAGTTTTACCAACTGGGGAACAAGTACTCAAACCTGGGAGCAATCCTCATTCAAACCGCTACACTAGCCTAGCGCTAGGTAAGGGACAGACTCTGTTTTTGAGGAATAAGTTAAATAATTATAGAGTAGGACAGCCTTATTCTCCTCTGACCTCTGCATTGGCACACACACATACACACACACACACACACACACACACACACACTTACACACACACACACTCCTTCATGCACATCTCCAACACCCACATGAAAGAAAATGGGCCAAAAGACTTGATCAGACATTCTAAAAATAACATGGACAAATGGAGAAGTGTTTCAGGAAAAATTCTTAAAATCACTAATCATTAGTAAAATGGAAATTAAAATTACAAGATACAACCTCTCATTATTTAAAAATGATGCATACATTGGTGGGGAAGAGGGAACCTTGGTATGATGTTGAGAATGTGATTAGTATAATTCTTAAATTTTATTTTAATTGATTAATATTAGTAGTAGTATATGCATGTGGCTTTGGATGGGTGTGAGAGAGAGATGTGGGGGTCCATGCATGCCATGATGCACATGTGTAAGCCAAAGGACAACATTGTGGACCCTTTCCCTCTACCTCTACATGGGCTTTTGAGATTGGTCTCAGGTTGCCAATTTTTGTGGCAACTGCTTTTACATTCTGAGCCATCTATTTCCCCTAGTGTAACTTTTATAACCAACTACATGGAAACTTCTCAATAAACTACTGATAAATTCTACTACAATGGTATGCTCTTACTTTTGTGTATTTGTACAAACAAATTAAATATAGAAATTAAAGATATGTCTGCACTTAAATATTCATCACAACATTCTTCACAGTAGCCAAAATACAGAACCAGCATAGATATGCATCACGGAAGACTGGATTAAGAAAAAAAAACATTCAAGACCTAATGAAGCAAAGACCTCAACATAAATCCAGATACACTGAACCTAATAGAAGAGAAAGTGGGAAATAATCTTGAATACATTCACATAGGAGACATCTTCCTGAACAGAACACCAATAGCAGAGGCACTAAGATCAACAATTAGTAAATGTGACCTTATGAAACTGAAAACTTTCTGTAAGGCAAAGGACACCATCAATAGGACAAAGTGGCAGCCTACAGAATGGGAAAAGATCTTCACTAACCCTACATCTGACAAAGAGTTGATTTCCAAAACATTATAAAGAACTCAGGAAATTAGATATTAACAAACCAAATAATCCAATTAAAAAATGGACACCAGGAAATTTGAAGGCAAATGGACAGAACTAGAAAAAAAATCATCCTGAGTGAGGGAACCCAGACTGAGAAAGACAAACATGATATGTAATCACTCATAAGTGGATATTAATTGTAAAATAAAGTATAACTATGCTACAATTTACAGATCCAGAGATGTTAGGTAACAAGAAGTGTTCATGGGGAGAGATACCCAGATCTCCCTGGGAAGGGGAAATAGAAGAGATTTCATCAGTAGACTGAGGGTGGGTGGGGAATGAAATGTGAGCCATCAGGTCATGGGGGGGATGAAGAGGGAGAATACTAAAATAGACTACTGGAAAAGGGGGCATTTCAGGGTCAGGTAAAAACCTGGCACAAGGGAACCTCCCAGGAATCTACAAGGTTGACTGTAGCTAAGACTCTTAGCCATAGCAGATATGTAGTCTGAACTGGCCAGCTTCTGTGGCCAGGCAAGACTTCAAGTGGAGGGAGTGGGAAAGCAACCCAGCCACATAACCTTTGACCTTCAGTCTGTCCTACCTATGGGATATGCTGGGTAAAGGTAGCCTAGAGATTGAGGAAGTGGACAAGCGATGACTAGCCTAGACTAAAACTCATGCCAGCAGGATAAGCCCACCCCTGACACTGCCTGGAGCACTGGGACCCACAGGCTGGATGACTCAGAGACCTAGGATAGAACCAAACATGATTGGAGGGAAAAAATGTCATTGTAATGACACCTAACAATTTTCTGCTATGCACATAGATTGGTGCCCAGCCCAACTGTCATCAGAGAAGATTCATCCAGCAACTGATGGTAACAGATGCAGACCCAGAGCCAAACATTAGGCAGAGCTTGGGGAATTCCTGCAGAAGAGAGGGAAAAAGGATTGTAGGAGCTATAGGGGTCAAGAACAAGAAAATTGACAGAATCAATTAATTTGAGTTCATAGGGGCTCATAGAGACTGATCAGAGAACCACAAAGTCTGGATGTGACTGACCTAGGCACTCTGCATATTTGCTACAGTTGTGTAGCTTTGTCCTCTTGTGGAACTTCTAACAGTGGGAGCAGGGGCTGTTTATGACACCTTTAGTGGCTTTTGGGACCCTACTCATCATACGGGGTCTCCTTGCCAAGCCTTAATACATGGGGAGATGCTTAGTGTTACTGCAGCTTGATATGCCATGTTTGTTGATACTCATAGGATACCCACCCTTCCTAAACACAAATAGAGGAGAAGTGGATTGGGAGGTGGGAACAGAAGGGGTGTGGGAGATGTACTGGGAGGAAAGGAAGGACGGTAACTGTGGCTGGGATGTAAAATAAAAAATAATACTAAAAAAGCAGAAAGAAAAAAAAGAAAATTAAAGTGTATACATACATCAGCCAAGCCTGCCTCCACAGACTCCATATTCTCAGGTCCATCTCTGGCCCCATAGCCTCTGTATATGCTTTCCTTAGTGAGTCCTTCCAGAACCAAGGCTGTCCAAACCATTTCCACATCCAAGTCTAGCTCTGGACATGCAGTTTGTGCATCCATTTTGCCTGGAGAGTTCCCTCAGGAACAGGCCAAACCTTACCTTGTCCACCCTCAGAGGCCTAGCTCCAGTCATGCAGCTTGTGACTGGCTTTGACTAGTGATATTCCCAGCACTTAACCACCAGCACCAATCCCTACACCATCAGGCCTAGCTCTGGAAGCCCTGCTCCTGTACTGGTCCAGTCTGAGTCAGGCTGGACTCTCACATCAGACACACAACCAAGAAAAGAAGTCCATATGCTCAGGTTACATCATAAAAACACAAAGAATATGAAAGGGCAAGATACTATGCACTCCCAAGTACACTGGTCTAGAGTACCACAGGAAGGTCTCTAAAGAGAATTACCTAGACATTCCCAATGGCACCGAATCTAAAAGAACAATAACAAACCTTATCAGAGAATTCAAGTATAAAGAAGATGTGAACAAGCACCTCAATGAATTTAAAGAGGATAAAAATAAGTGCCTGGATAATGTCCAAAAAAATACAAACATGTGACTGAATGAAATGGTAAAGACAATCCAGGATTTGGACACTGAATTGAGCAAAGGTACAGGAATATTGAATGGGAATGAGGCTGCAATTGAGATGGAACTGAAAGGTCAATAACCCAATCACAAAACTTGGGGGAAAGCCTCTCAATAGAATGGATCAAGTAAAAGATAGAATATCAGGACTTGATAAAGCAGAAAATAGGACTACTCAAACAAAGAATATGACATTTTTAAAATCATGAGTGAAATATACAAGAACTGTGGGTAACAATGAAAAAGCACCTCTTTGAATTGTAGGCATGGACGGAGAAGAATCCCAGGTCAATAGCATAGGCCAGATGTCCAACAGAATTATAGAATAAAATTTCCCCAAATTCAGGAAATATACACTCATATAGAAGCAAACAGAACTACAAATAAACAAGATAAGAAACCCTCCATGACATATTATAAGTACATAAAATACCAAATATACTAACAAAGAGAGGGTATTGGAGCTGTGGGGGAAAAATAAGGAATATCACGTCACCTGTATAGGAAAAGCCATTAGAATGATACCTTATTTCTTAATGGAAGCTTTAAATGTGAGAGGAGCACAATGTAATTCAATCTCTAAAAGACTATAAATGCCAACCCAGACCACTGTACCCATCAAAATTATCTGCCATAGTTGAAGGAAAAAAGTAAACTTGCCGGGCGGTGGTGGCGCACGCCTTTAATCCCAGCACTCGGGAGGCAGAGCCAGGCAGATCTCTGTGAGTTCGAGGCCAGCCTGGGCTACCAAGTGAGTTCCAGGAAAGGCACAAAGCTACACAGAGAAACCCTGTCTCGAAAAACCAAAAAAAAAAAAAAAAAAAAAAAGAATTGATGACCCAGACCCAGAAAGACAAAGGCCACATGTCCTGTCTTCTTTGTGAATCGTGGCTCTCGTCTGTAGATGTGACTATATGTCTGGAATAACCACTGAAGTCAGGATACTAAAAATGGATCATGACAGTAGAGAGGAGCTCTAGAGAAGAGGAGAGTAGGACACGGATGCTATGAAAGAGAATTTGAGAAAAGGTAGAGGGAGTTAACTGTGGAAGAAGAAATGAGGTTAACGTAGAAGAGGGAGGGAGAAGAGAAACAAAAATAACACTAAATATGCATAAAAGAGGGATGTGGAAACATCATTTTATATTTACTTTAAAATACATACATGATGTGTACATGGTGTATATACATATATATATACATTTAATATATATACATATATTATACTTCCTGCTGTGATAATACAGCCCCCAAAGGCCACAGACTACCCTGTCCTGATGGATACATCTAAAAAACACTTCCTCACCTAAGGGTCAGGGAACATTGCAGAAAAAAAGGGTGTTAAGGTTCTAAGAGCTAGAGGATTAGGGGGTTTGTGTGAGATTGTATCTCCTGGTAACATCAGAAAGTATACCCCTAAAGTCTCAACAACATGGCCACCCAAACATGAGCTGAACAAGGAGGACACCAATAAACATGGAAACTGGGCATGGAGATGCCCACAAGGCCTCAATTCTACAGAAAGAACTACAGGCAACTGATTAAAGCTGGGAGTGAAAGAGGTTGTCCCACCCAGGGAAGAAAAAACCAATTAGTTGTCCAGAGCCAAACAGTCAGCCTTGAAAACATACAGTAACATTATAGGGACTCATTAGGTTATAGTTAGAAATGTATATGAATATGTAAATACATATATGAATACAGTGACAATTAGTGTGGGGGGGGGATGAGTTTGAAGGGGAGAGGAAAGCCATATATGGAATAGTTTGAATGCTGGAAAGGGAACGAGAAATGTTGTAATTAAATTGTAATCTCAAAAACTAACAAAGAAATATGCTCATCTGTAAGGGAAAAAAAGATTCTTGCTGAAATGAACTTAATCATCCAACTCCTGTACTTTATCTTCAAAGTGGCTGATATTTTGTTTCCTATGTTCCTCTGAATTGGGGAGGCATTTCATTGATGTTTTTATTTGCCTTTCATTTCCAAAATCCCTTCGGCTTGGCTTTTCTTCAGCAAATCTATCTCTTACTGAATTCTATTATATCTTGAATCGAATTGAGTTCTTTATTTCATTCAGATCTTTGTTTTGTTCTCCTGGAATGCATCTGTGTCTTTTTGAGTTATTTAAACAAATTCACAAATGCTTTTCTGAATGTTTGGAGTTCTAAGTCATTCTCATTAACATCTGCAACTATAAGATTAATAGTTTCTTTATTGCTTTCTTCCTCTTTTTGTTCAAGTCTCTCTTCTTTTTTTTCCATTTTAATCATGGCACTAAGTTGTAGAGGGGCTAAGGTGTCATATTCCTATCAGGCTGGCATTCAGGGTTTTGGGCTCTCTCCCTAGTCATCCCCTGAGAGTCACCTACTGTGTGGAATAACAACCACTTCTTAGCCGGTCTTTGCTTCCATCACTGCTATGTGGGGTGGCTCCCTATGACTGTGGGTCCTACCCTATCATAGGTCAGCTCCCAAATGCTCCTTGTTTCTGTCACATCTGCTATGTGTTGTGTATCCCCATGTACCTTGGTGCCCTTCCTTGGACCTGTTCTGGGTTCTCCTCATGTCTGCCACATTTATGGGTCTCTTTGCACCTGGTCACAAGACCCTAAGTCAAAATATGCCCTTTTCTGAATTCCATAGCCTCCACCCTGTGTTGTGGCTATCTGTACCTGAGTAATCTGAATTACTGCTAGCATATCCCCTGTCTCTGCCTCATTTTGTGGATCTTTTCAAAGTTGGATACCCTTCCCTTGGGTCAGGTCTGGGTTACTTTGTCTTTCACAGACTCTTCTTCCACATGGCAGCCTTATTTTCAAGGACTCCCATTTTGGTTCACATTCAACCCATTTCACTTTTCTACAGCCTCCACCAAGTTAGCAGATCTCCAAGTGCCTGAATACCATCTCTTGGTCATGTATATTCTGCTCCCCACCTTTGTTACTGTGATTGGATACAATACCCCAGATGAGCTGTGGCCTAGAAGATTTTAATAACATCCCATACACAATACACTTTATCTCAAAATTTTTTATCAGTATGTCTTGCTCATCTAAAAATCCCCTATTAGTATTGCCTGTCAAATAAAATCATATCAACGAAATGTCTTTCAATAGAACAGTTTGTAAAGACATCCTGTTTAGGAACACAATGTATGGTTTTGTTTTTAATGTAAATACACAACTAAGAATAATAAGAAGCTGAGGACAACCACTGTTTGCTGAAAAATATCACATTAAAAGGAACTTCTCAGATACTGTATAAGGCCATAAGAAAATGTTCTGAGAAAAGAACAGAGAATGTAAAGAAGATATAAACTATTTAAGAATCACTGGCGAAGCACCCAAGCATGGTATCTTATGTCTCTAATTACAGCACTTAGATTGGAGAATTAGTTAGGAGAATTTCTGCAAGTTAGACACCAACTTGCCCTACACAGCAATTCTCACACTGCTGTAGACTATAGAGTGAGATGCTCTGTTTAGATTTCTTTCTGATTATGATTTCTGATCCTCTGTCTCTCAGTTCTTCTGAGTCTCTCTCTTATACATTCATTCATTTCATTAGTTTGAGAGTTTCATGTTTTCATCATATCAACCCCTTCTCCAGCTCTTCCCATATCCTAGTCCCTTCTCTACCTGCTCAATATTGTACCATTCCTTGAAAAAAATCTATAGAGTCCAATTTGAGTTGACCATGTAATCTTGGATGTGTGGTCTTCCAGTGGAGCATGGTCAATTTAACAAAGGCTATACTCTTAGAGAAAACTGACTTTTCATATCCTAGGAGCTATCAAATTCCAAAAGATCTTTAGCTAGGAATGTGATCTCATGCCCAACTCCATTCTCCATCACAAAATTTGACCTGGTTTGATCTTATATATGTCTTGTGTATACTGTTATAACCACTGTATGTTCATGTATACAGCTGCCCTGCTGTGTCTACAAAACACTTTATAGTTGTCCAATATTTCCAACTCCTCTTCTGCAATAATACCTGAGCCTTGGGAGGTGTGATATCAGTGTCTCACTTATGGCTGAAAATTCTCAATCTCATCTTTGTACCTTGGCCAGTTCTGGGTCTCTATGATAATCACCATCTTCTAAAAATAGAAGCTTCTCTGATGAGGGCCAAGAGATACATTCATCTATGAGTATAACAATAAGTCATTAGGAGTTGGCTTAATAATATGTTTAGTTAGCAGAATAATCATAGTATAGTAGGTTCTCCCATGGATCCTATGTCCTGTCTAAACATAGGTCCTTGACTCCATAATGGTGGGAGGTATGTGTTCATCTTGTGGGGTGGGCCTTTGACCCAATCACAGAGCAGTTGTTATTCAATGATGTTCATGCCACTATTGCACCAGTGGACATGTCTTGCCAGGCCATTCATTAATGTGGCTCCAGAGCTCACAGATGGGTAGGACTGATTAATTTTTTCCTTCAATAGCATGCTATGTCATTACTAGCTTCATTTCTCCAAGCTCTATGATTCAAGTATGTGATGTCTTCACCAACACCTTCAATGTCTGCTGGATAAACAATAACAATGGCAATAGTCTGTAATTTTAGGAAGTCTTTGGGATCTCACAGGTCAATTAATCCTAAAATGGTAACCCCTTCCTGGCACCAGCATTTGACTTTTTTATTTATTAACCAGTGGAGTCTCGTAGGGGCATTGTCACCCTATATAACCCCAGTTCAGTAATTTGACACTTCTTGTTCCATAATTTCTCTTTAGACATTTACAGCACCACTTTCTGACCCAATGTGACTCTGTCCCTATGTTGATATGATCTCTCTGTCTGTTTCTCTATTTTTCTCATCCCTTCCTCTCCTGTGTCTCCAGTGCAGTGAAGGTAGTAGCATGAGTTCACTGGGTTCACAATGATGTTGTGCTGTTGGTAGCAGCTGATGTCATTAGCTTTATTCTGACTCAAGTATGGTAGCTAGAAATTGGAGTCCTGACCAAACCATTTCCAGAACACAGGTTAAATGTTCTTCCTGGTCTCTGAGCTTCAAGTCCTGTTCTCCAGCCTCCAGGCCCCATATTTAATTCTCTGAGTTAATCAATGTCCTCTTAGTAATCATTTCTCTTGCTTAATGTAGAAGAGCAGTTACTACTATTTATAATTGTATCTCTCTTTGAGATGCTGGGATGGCTACTCACATAATTACACTGGAAACCAATGGGGAAATAATTTTAATGAACAGAGAAAGGACATGAAATACTAAGAAACACCAAACTTAGTTACAGCTCCTCATACTTGACCCTTCCGTCCCCTGGGAAATGTGCTAGGGGCCTGACCACTAGGAAGACAGTTGGAAAATCTTAGAAATACATGGCCAGTTGGAAAAAAGAAACTTCTATTTGATCCTGAACAGAAAGGTTCTACACATAGAGATGTGAAAATAGCCTTTCCTAGAGGACTGCACACTACTTCAGTCTGGTCACCTTTCTAACAGGAGTGGATGAATTCTGAGTCAGTGCTATACTGGAGACCAATATAACTAACTAGACTAACTAGCCTAGAGACAGAAAGTCACCTGCTTGAGTTGCTGGGATTTCTTTCATGGGCTGTATGACCATTGCAACAGAAGGGATACTGGCAGGGACTACCTTACCAGGAACTCCTCAGAACCTCCTAAGAAGGAAAATATAACATGGCATATCTGAATGAAATGGCAGAAATCATAAAAGCCAGCACAGCTGCTTGACAAAGGTCCAGCAAATCTGAGCCACATGATGGCTGCCATGACACCTTTGGTTTTCATCTCCACCTGTTACATACTTGGGGCACTTTTAATATTTGTACAATTTGAGGATATTGGATTGATGGAAAATTCCTTATGAATCATTTATGCCTTCTCCCAGGAATGCTGCTTCTAAGGTTACCCAGGAAAGTCCTGAACATACTATTTCCTCCACTTCTAGGGAGGTATCCTTATTGACTTGAAGGTCTTCCTTATGCCTTGGAGGTTGTGACATATGAAGAAGCCAGAGGTCTCTTTATGAGGCTATGAGACATTCTTGAAACATCCGTCCCTGTACTGACTCAGGAACAAGATAATCAAAACAATGTAAACTGAAAAAGGTCAACATTATTTGGTAGGCTAGAGGAGTTGGCCACAGTTCAGATTACAAGCCTCTCCCCACTGTACACTCGGACAATTATGTGACATACAACTCTGCCCCACATAGAGACATACTGATGAGCAAAGTATGGAGTGAAAAGATGATGAAAGTATGAGGTGTCAGGACCTCCTTCTCTTAGAAGTTAGCTCATGCAGAGCCACTATAATGTCATATGACCAAGGAAAAACAGAATGCCAGGATTAGACATATAAACAAATTACATAAAGATATAAATGTGAACATTGTATTATGCCATAATTTGAATAATAACTGCAGCAGGTTTAGCCTGAGGATCTTTTCCTGGGAACTCTGACCACTAAGAGCAAATAATACACTGCTTGGGACATGGCAAAAAGATTTT
This sequence comes from Peromyscus eremicus, assembly GCF_949786415.1. Classification (NCBI taxonomy): domain Eukaryota; kingdom Metazoa; phylum Chordata; class Mammalia; order Rodentia; family Cricetidae; genus Peromyscus; species Peromyscus eremicus. The sequence goes on along the minus strand of NC_081433.1, from coordinate 13,635,007 downwards.
GTTTTGGCCTAGTGCCTTGAAGCAACCAAACCTACCAGTCTTATACCTCTCGATTATTAAAAATTGGGTTTGGGGGCTAATGAGTAAGAATGATAACTCTGTTTTTTAATGATGTCAAAACATGAGGCAAAATGATTGGAAATGTTAACTCTGTTCCATCATAGTTTATTAATGATGACTAAAAGATGAGCAAAAGAAGTGAAGCCCATGTCCACACCAAAAATGATATGATCTATGTTTTGGAACATCATGCATGTATCCCTGCTTACTAAATTCTGTATAAATAAAGCAGCACTCTGGCTGCTAGTCAGTCAGGTTGCAAGACTCTCCCGACCACCATGGCCTGGCTTACTTCTTTCCCTCCCCTACATCTCTGTGGACACTTCCATTGCCGGGGATGGCTCCCAGCAATAAAAGGCCTCATAAGATGTACCTATTTCTAATAACCAGGACGTAAAAAAAAATTTCACTTGGAACACACAGTAATCAGTGACTACTCAAGGCAAATAATAGTAAATTGGTTATTAGAACTTTACTCAATTGCAATATTTCCCTTCGAGTTATAAGTGGGGTTGTGCAATCCCCAAACCCCTATAAACAACAGCTGTCTGGAAGCTTCTGTACACTTGTCCCAAGGGGTCTCTTGCTTTCTCCACACTCTGGGCTTTGTTGGCAGTGACCATGAAGATTGTCTACCTTCTGGTACTAATGTTCTGCTTTTGCTCCCCCATGATGGTCCAGGGTAAGTCTCACAAGCTACTGGAGCAACTGCCCCAGGGCTGGGGTAAAGGAGCTAAAGAAATAGCTAGTTCTAAGCCTAGAGGATCAACAAGAGTACATCCCATTGTTGACTGACCTCAGTCAGTGCCCTTTAGAGTCTACAAGGTATCCACTGGAAAAATAGCTAGATATGGGAAGATAGAGGCATCTTCCTGTGCCCATCCTTGTCTTAGACATTGAGGAAATACACTGTGTAGAAATGAGTTTGCTTAGCTTCAATATGACCTCTCACTCTGAGAGAAAACTGTCCTACCCAGACAGAGGCAATAACCATCATCAGTATGGTTATTAGGTGACAGCACTTTGGACAACTTGAGGCAGATCCAACAGACCATGTTACTAAGGACATGCAACTCACTAAGTGGACAGACAGTCAAGGGACCACAGGAGACTGTCCGCAACTGGGAGATATCCAATCACATTCTCCTGTCCAGATTCTATCGGTCATCAATGCAGGTATCTTCTCATCTAGTCAGAGAAGATAAACTTCTCTAAGCTTAAGCATCATGTCCCTGATGCAAAAGCCTACAGGATGAATCAAGGACATGGTTTTCCCAGGTCAGTCTTTCATGGTGTCCTGGTGCATACCATATATCTTGGTCATAACTATTCCCTATTGACTCCCTCTAGCAGCCCCTGTACGACAACATGTCTCCCATCTCCCTTGTTTTAAATAATACATTAAGTCTACTTAGTACCATCCATAATCCCATCTGCGTAAGGTCATCCACTACAGCATGAAAAACCTGCCAAAGTCTTCCTGCCTCCCTAGGAAAAGTGAAATTCCCTTTTGTAGCATTCATTAACTGCCAATAACTTCTCAATTAGGCACGGGACATCTGCAGACCCTCTCTCTTCTTTGCTAGAATTATTAACTCTCTTCATCTTATATGAGCATTGTTCAGATAACCCCAGATACTGTGAGTTCATGTGTGTAGAAGTCATGGCAGGTCCAGAGGTCAGCCTTTCACAAGCACGACTATACATCTTCTGGGTCTGACTTTGGATCTACTTCATCTTTCATGACATTCCCCAAGCCAGAGAGTGGCAGTTGGTGTCTTTTTCATCTATAGCTGAGTACTCAGGATTGTAATTTGAATAGTTATGAGTCTGCATTAACCACTAATCTCATCAGTGAGATGCTTCATTGACCACAGTTAAGAGCAACTCAAATCTGTAGATATAAATATTTGTAAAGGGTTTAACAACGTGACCATTTTGCAAACCAGCAACAGTGAATTCTCACCTAGTTCGTTAACCATAGTTTTTGATCATGTTTACATTCCCAGGCGTAAATTCCCTCCTGTGGATCAGGTCTCAAATCCAATCAAGAGAGTTACCGGTTACTCCCAAAATCAGTCTGGCTGCTATTGTACCAACAGGCACATCGCATGGAAGTTCTTCCCAAAGGTGTTGGACAATACCACCATAGTAATAACACCATGAGTATCCTTGGAAGCCAGAAAACCAGCAAAGGGCCATGGGAGTTTTTTGAGGGAGGGGAGAAAATGGAGGTAATTGAAGGGATATAATGAAGCAGGAAGTGTTAGATGGGGTGGGGATGGGAGGTCAGGATACATGCAGTAGTACAGGGGGTGATGGAAACTTACTACCACAGAAGCTTCCTAATATGTGTCCTATGTATGCAAATACATATATAAAATGAGTTTAAATGTCGTTACCCTATTACAGGGACAATGCTTCTCTTATGGAATTGTAGGCTATGAAATGAAAAGCACAATGCCAAGTATGGATTGCCTCTTTCTAAGTTGTTGGTTGTTGGGGTCCCATAGACGCCCCCAAACATTACAATTGTTCTTGATTTCTCTCTAGAACGTGATAGTAAGACCCTATTTTTGAATGAAGTACGACATTATATACTGGAGTCATAGACTATAGATAAATCAATCAGGTACCCTAGAAACTTCAGCCCTACTGGTAAGCTTTCACACTATGGGAAGGTGCTGCACACACCAGAGAAAAAAAAGGAATCAACAGCCTTACCCAGAGGGGCACCCAGGGAGTCATGATAAGGACTGGGAAGATACACCCGCCTATGCAACAGTGTTTTCCCAGGAAGACTTTCTTGTCAAGGATTTGCCTCACATTGCTTTAGTCTTGGTGAGCCAAAACTCCAGTGGGAGGGAGACCTGACAGGTTAGAAACTGAGGATAGAATTTCATTTTCAAAGCCAGAGTACACTCCTGGAAGAATTCCTCTTCTCGTCCAATGGGTTGGGTTTTCTTCTAATACCTTTTTCTACAGATTTAGTGACTCCCAAGCACATATTAAAGAGCAAAAATCTACCAATTTAAACACTGTACTAAATGTATCTTAATGAGAAGTAGATGGGAGTGGGGGAGAGGTAGGAGAGGAGTGGGAGAAGGGGAGGGAAGGGGAACTGTGGTTGATATGTAAAATGAAAAAAATCTTTAAATAAAAACAATTTGTTTTAATGTGTGTATTAATATTACAATGTTCTTGACATTGTCAAAATTAAATAAGAAAAGTGTTCTGGGGGAAATTAGCCAGTTCTTAGAGACAGTGCAAAGATATTTCAGCATCCCTGTGACAAAATCCAGGACCATCATCCTTTCTCTGGTTTAAATATCACAGAAGGCAGTCCTGCTCTGCTCATACCCTGGTGAGCTACCAAGCAACAAATGACCATCCCTAGTCCAAAGTTTACAGAAATCATGCAAAGTTGATTCTAAACCACGCGCGGTGCCCAGACACGCTGACACAAAGGCACAGGAAAAGATTCTGGCTCTCTTCTCCCTAGCCCTCCTCTTCCAGTTTCTCATCATCTGCTTCCTGCTTGCATATCCGGCCATATCTTGGGCTCCTGAGAAGATAAGAAAACTTTGAGTAATATCAAGTTGTTGTTTTTTTTTAAACTGTCTTTCATAAGCCTTTTCTGTGTCTTGTTCCTATGAAACCTGAGTCATCGAGACATAAAAACAACTAAAGTAAAGTGTCTTCAAAAACACTTTACAAGGAACATTAGAACAATGCGTGAGTAACTATCTGCACACTGTGGCCCAGTAAAGTCTGCAGATACCCTAAGACTCGGGAACTTACTGGCTTCTCGCTCACCCTGGTGCCAAGTTCTAATGCTGTACCTTTAAATTACAAGATCTTATCAGCATACTCTCCCCGTGAAAATTTTCCAAATGACTTTGTTTGTCAATGAAAGTTCAGCAGGGAAGTAGATGTTCCTGCAGATTAGGTTAAGAAGGACAAGCTGACCCTCTAGATCAAAAGCCAATCTTCCCCTTTAAATGTTAATACACCACCAAGAATAACAGAAGGGCAACCAAAACAGGGTGGAGAAGAGACATCCAATGACAAAATGCCTCTATGATGTTTCATCTATATGACAATAAGTAAATGCCAGGAAAAGAACAGAGAATGGAAGGAAGGGATTCTCAAGCTAATTATTTAGTTCTTTAAATTTTATTGTTGCACATATATGGGTGTTCTGTCTACACAAATGTCTGTGTACCACACACATGCAGTCCTCATGGAGCCAGAAGAGGTTATTGGATCCCCTCAAACTGGAGTTACAGAGGATTGTGAGCAGCTCAGTTGGTGCTGAGAATGGAACCCAAGTTCTCTAGAAGAGCAAGAAGCGTTCTTAGCCACTGAGCCATCTCTCTAGTCCTGAAAAAAAAAAAAAAATTCTATACTAAAACCTGAAAGATAAATTTGAGTAAGTGTTTGAAAGCCAAAGAACAGAAGTCATGAGAACAGAAGGATAAAATAAATATGGTATTTTCAAGAACCCTCTGCTTAAAGAAACTGTAGAAAAGGAGACTAGAAAGCCTGGCGGTGGTGGCAAATGCCTTTAATTCCAGCACTCAGGAGGCAGAGGCAAGTGAAGTTTGAGGCTAGCCTGATCTACAGAGTGAGTTCCAGGACAGTCAAGGCTACACAGAGAAACCCTATCTTGAAGAGAGAGAGAGAGAGAGAGAGAGAGAGAGAGAGAGAGAGAGAGAGAGAGAGAGAGAGAGAGAGAGAGAGAAGGAGGGAGGGAGGGAGGGAGGGAGGGAGGGAGGGAGGGAGGGAGGGAGGGAGGGAGGGAGGGGGAGAAGAGAAACTAGAAAAAAATATGCAATAATTATCAAAAATAAGGAATTTTCCTCAAAATAAAGAAACATGCAATTTCTACATTTAAAGAGCCTGTCTAATGCTCAATAAACATTTCAGTGAAAAAGCCTATTATGTAGACACATCACACACCAGGAAGGTCTTAAATTAGATGGGGTCTTTTGTAAAAGTGCTCAAATCAATCTCTCCTTTAGGAAAGACTTCCAGAAGTTTCTGCAAGAATGAATTCAAATACATCAGTGAAAAGGTTGCTCAAGTCAGAAACCGTAGGAACAAATTGAATGCCAAATATGTAAGATATGGATATTTTCTTTAACAACAAAATATTTCTCACCTTTATTTTGGAAAGTAGGAATCTGAAATTTATGGGAACAAATGAATATTCAGACCATAGCAGGCCACAACTTCATTTAACTTTAATTGCCTCCTTGAAAGTCTCAGATCCATATGCAGTCTCATTGGGGTGAATCAATGCTTCAGCATGTAAATTTGAGTATGGGAGAGAGACAATGTGATTTGTAATACAAGTCTAACAAAGAAGAAAGTTGTTGGTTATAGTTTATATGTTAAAAACCTATAAATACTAATATGGAAAAGGAAGTATCATTTTTTCCAGGATCTATAATCATGGATGGATAACCCAAACACTATAAGACCTTCATTCACTTCTATATACTGATCATGCACATTACATACAAAATTCCCTAAAGTTGACCATTCATGTTATATGTAGCATGAAACCACACTTTTAGAAGATCAGAGATACAGAAAATCTCAATACAGATGGAACTAGAAGTGATTGCTCTGGTATATCTTCACTAAGGAAATGTCTAGATGGTGCGTATTTGCTAATTAAAGTTAAATGAATTGACCTGGAATCTAACTCTTGTCTTTTTTGCCAATGTAAAAGGAGTAAAAGTAAAAATCCATTCCCCTAAGGCAAGAAAATATACCTCTCAGTTCTCTTCTTCCAGCCTGTATGTAGCTAAATGAAGTTTCTTATGCCATATAGCTAATGGAACTATGAGACAGGAAACACCTAATGCTAATTAATCATTTCAGGTCAGTTGGAGAAAATACACGACAGTGTGAAAATTCAGTTTGTTGCTGATGTTATGCAATCTTGTTCTTGTTTATGCTTCTGATTAATTTAGCAATTAATTCGAATTGTTCACACATCAAAGAAATAAAAAATGTCAATCTTGCTTATTTTTTAAGAACCAACTTATCTTTTCATTGAATATGATTTTAATTCTTTGAAGTTTTCACTGTAGAGGTCCTTTACTCCCTTAGTTAGGTTTATTCTCGGATAAGTGTTCTCTTTGAGGTTATTGAGAATGGGAGTGTATCCAGGATCTCTTTCTCTGTATGTTTGTTTTGGGTGTGTAGAAAAGCTATTGATTTGTACAAGCTGATTCTGTACCTTACCACATTACTGAATTTGTTTATCATTTTTAGACTCTGGTAGAATTTTGAGGGTCTCTTATGTATCATATATCATCTGAAAAGAGAAATAGTTTGACTTCCTCTTTCCCTATTTGTATCCCTTTACTATTCTTCTCTTGCCTTATTGCTTTAGCTAGTACTTCAAGGACATTATTGAAAACGAGTGGGGGTAGAGGACATCCTTGTTTCATTCCTGACTTTGGTCGAATTGCTTCACACTTTTCTCCATTTAGGATGATGTTGGCTATTTTCCACATTCTCTAGGACTTTGGTCATGTGAAGGCATGTTGGATTTTTTTTTTCAAAGGCCTATTCTGCATCTACTGGGATGATGGTATGATTTCTTACTTTTGGCCCATTTATGTGGTTTGTTACATTTATTGACTTGCATATGTTTGACCCATCCCTGCATCTCAGGCATAAAGCTGACTTGGCCATGGATGATCTTTTTGATATATTCTGTTTATAAGTAGTTTGTTGGACTTTTTAATTCTGTGTTCATCAGGCATGTTGGCCTGAAGTTTTCTTTTTATTGTCATGTGTCTTTACCTGGTTTAGTATTACAGAAATGATGGTTTCATAAGGTGTGTGGGAGTGTTCCTTCTGTTTCTATTTTTTTAATGGTTTAAAAAGGATTGGCTATAGATCTTTGAAAGTCTGGTAGAATTCCACTGTGGATCCATCTGGATCTGGACTTTCTTTTTTTTTTAATCTGGAAGGCTTTTTATTACTATTTCTATATCCTCATTTGTTATGGGTCTGTTTAGGTTGCTGACTTCTTAGTTTAACCTTGGTGGTTTGGCTGAATATAGAAATTCATTCATTTCTCTTAGGTTTTACAGCTTCATGGACTATAGTATTTTAAAATATTCTCTTGTACAAGTCTGAATTTCTGTGGGATCTTTTGTAATGCTTCCCTATTCATGGATGATTCTGTTCATTTTAGTCCTCTCTTTCTTTCTTTTGGTTAGGGAGCCAAAGGTCTATCAGTCTGTTCATCTTGTTAAAGAACTAGCTCATAGGTTATTTGATTCTTTATATTATTTTTCTATCTTACTGATTTCTGCTCTGGTTTTTTATTATTTCTTACCATTGACTGAGCTTTGATTTGGTTTGGTTTGGTTTTTCAAAATTTTGATTTGTACAAATAAGTCATTTATTTGTGCTCTTTTTTATTTTTCATGTAGGCACTTAGATCTATACATTTCACTCATATGACTGCTTTCAATGTGTCTTAAAGGTTTTGTTGTATCGTGTTTTCAATTAGTTCCAGGAAATTTCTTAATTCTTTCTTGCTTGCTTCTTTGATCCATTCTTCATTCAGTAACAAGTTGTTTAATCTCCATGAGTTTGTGTTTTCACTAGAGATTTGTTTGCTATCAACTTCAAGTTTTATAGCACTGTAATCAGAAAAGACACAGGAGCTATTTTAATTTGTAAATATTTGTTTTGTGTCACAGGATGTGTTCTGTTTTAGAAAAGCTTCCATGCACATCTGAGTATAATGTGTTTTGTGAGTGTGTGTTTGAGTGAAATATTCTATAGATATCTGTTAAGTTTATTTAATGTATGATATTAATCATTCCATTTCTCTGTTTCTCCTGATTACCTGTCTATTGGATAAAGTGGGGTATTGAAATCATATACTATTAATAGAGTGATGATAATCTTTGACTTTAAATCTAGTAGTACATGTTTTTAAGAAAATGGATACAGAATTTAGTGTATACATGTCCAGGATAGTATTGTCTTCTTGGTTAACTGTTTCCTTAATTATAATTGTCCCTTTTATCTCTTGTTCAGTTTGAAGTCTCTTTTGTCAGGTATTAGGATAGTGGTGCCTGTTTGCTTCCTGGTCTCGTCTGACGGGAGTACTTCTATTCATATTTTTACTCTAAAATGGAGACTATCTTTAAAAGTTAAGATGTGTCTCTTGTAGAAAACAAGTAGATGTGGTTTATTCATTAACAAACAATCAGTCCGTGTGTTTTGATTGGAGAATTGAGGCCATTGATATTTAAAATTATTATTAAAATGTGTGATCATTGTGCTGTTGATTTTTGGTGGTGATGTTTGCATTCTCAGTGGTACTTTGTGTTTTTATCATTATGGCTTCCTATTTCTTTCCATGGTCTCTCTGCTATGCTCATTCCACTCTTCGGCCTAAAGCATTACTTCTCGTATTTTCCTTAGGTTTGTTTGTTGGATATAAATTTTTAGGCTATTTATATCATGGAAAGTTTTTCTTTCCCTTCAATTATGGCAGATTGTTTTGTGAGTATATTAGTCTAGGCCAGCCATCATAATCTTTTAGGACTCAGAATGCATTGCTCCAGGCTCTTCTGACTTTCAAATTTTCCATTGAAAAATCAGCTATTGTTCTGATGGGTTTTCTTCGTGCCTTGCGTATTTTTTCTTGCAGCTTCCAGTACACTCCTTTGGTCTTTATACATAGTGTTTTAACTGTGATATGCTGTGGAGATTTTATTTCCTGGACTTGTCTATTTGGTGTTCTGTGTGCTTCTTAGAAGTATTGGTGTGGATGTGTCTTTCCCTAGTTCGGGGAAGTTGAAGAGCTTGTTGAATATCAGATCTATACTACTGACCTGGGATTCTTTTCCCTCATCTATAAATGGAAGGTTTGGCTTTTTTTTATGGTTGCCTTACACTTCCTGCATGTTCCCTTGCTGTGGTGGTTTTTATTCCACATTTCTTGCTTATTTTGTCCAAATCCTCTACTTTGTCTTTGCATCCTCATAGTCTGTCTTGTGCTTGATTCATTCTACTTGTAAGGCCTTCCTTTGTGTTTCTAGTTGAGTTGTCGAATTTATCAATTCCATCATCATTTCAGCACCTTCTCCAATGTTTCCATCTCCTTGCTGAATCCATTCTCAAGCCCTGCATTGTCTCTGTCACTTCCTTCAACCTTATGTTTGTGTTTGTTGGGCATTTCTCGGGCATTTATTCTTCTTAAGATTTTTCTCCTTAATTTCATTGAGATGGTGTGTGTGTGTGTGTGTGTGTGTGTGTGTGTGTGTGTGTGTGTGTGTGTCTTCTTTAAACTCCTTGAATTCTTGATGAAGTTTATGATTGTTCTTTTAAATTCTGTGTACTGTGTTCATCTCATTGGCAAACATTTCTACAGGACTGGTAAGCTTCAGAGAAAAGACAGTGCCTTGATCATTCATATTGTTGATATTTTTGCAATGAAATCTGGGCGTGTGGACTTCTTTGGTTAGATGTGTATCTGATATAGACCGAGAAGGTTGAGGCAGAATGTAGGATGTGTGGGTGAGTTTGTGCCTAAAGTTTGAAATGACTTGGGTAGAATAAAGTCAAAGTAGACAAAGGGGACTTGGTTGGTGTGCAGAATGTGTGTTCTGGTCTAACCCTAGAGTGTGGGGTTAGATCTGGCTGGGTAGAGAAGTTAGATATGTCATGGGAAAGGTCTGTGGCTGCAAAGTATCAAACCTGAGTCCTCTGCAGCAAAAGAAACAAGTGTTCTTAACCACAGAGCCATCTTTACAGCCCAATCAGATCACATTTCTGATGGTTGCAAGGCTATAGCAGAATTGGTAGAAACCTGATTCAGAGCTCCACCTAGTGATAAGGCAGCAGAGGTAAGTCCAGGCTCAGATTCTAGGCAAGTTACACGTTTGTCTGTACCTGTTCTTGCCCTGATCAGGGATTCTGCTGCTTTGGGTATTTTGTTTTCTTCATATTTAATTTTTGTGTTCTTTGTATATCCTAAACACTCTGCCACATGTATAGCTTGTATAGATTTTTCATCATTCTGTAAGCTGCTTCTTCACTCATATAGTATACACACATTTTTTAGTTTAATTAGGTCCCATTGTTCAGCTCTTGGTCTAATGCCTGTGCTTACAAGGGTACTATCCAGAAATTCATTTCCTGTCCCTATAGGTTGAGCTATATCTCCTGCTTTCTCCACTAAGTTTTGTGCAGGGTGAGAGGTAAAGACCTAGTTTTGTTTTTCTGCATGTATCTCTCCCATTTGTCAGAGGTTCTGTGTTTTTTTCAATGTCAAAATTTAGGAAGTTGTAGGAGTGCAGAATTATATCTGGATCAGTTGTATACAATCAGTCAGTGTGTCTGTTTTTACACCAGTACGTGCTGTTTTTATTTCTATGAGACTGTAGGATGCCTCTAAATCAGAGGTGGCAGTGCTTTTAGGAGTATTTTTTATAGTTTAGGGTTGTTTTAGCCACCTCTGGCTCTGTTGGGTTTCTATATAAATTTTGAGGAATTTCCTTTTCAGTTTCTGGGAAAAAAATGTGCTTGAATTTTAATGAGGATTGTGTTGAATCTGCAGATTGTCTTTGATAATTTAGCCATTTTCATAGCACTAGTCCTACCAATCCATGATCACGAGAGGGTTTTCCGTCTTCTGGTTTGTCCTCTGAGTCCTTTCTCTGGTGTCTGGTGTATAATCTTTCACTCCCTTAGATTGATTTGTCCCATGGGTTTTGTGTTTCGTTTTGCTTTTGAGGCTATTGCGATAGGATTGTTTCTCTGGGTTTTTTTTTCTTGGTATTTGTTATTAAAATACGGGAAGACTACAGTTTTAATGTATGTGTGTTTTAATGTACCACCCTATTACTTTGATCAATGGGTTTATCAGCCATAGTTTTCTGGTAAGGTCTTTTATGTGTAGAATCACGTCACTTGTAAAGAAAAATACTTTGACTTCCTCCTTTCCTGTTTGTATTTACTTCATCCCCTTCATTTGTCTTATTTCTCAAGCTATGACTGCAGGGACTACTTTGAACAGAGTGGGAAGAGTGAACAAGCTTGTCTTGTTCCTGGTTTTAATGGAAATGCTTCACAGTTTTTACCATTTAGTATGATGTTGAATGAGTTATTGTTGGCAATTGCCTTTAATATGCTGAGAAGTGGCCCCCATACCTAGACCCTCCAGCACTATTATCACAGAGTAATGTTGGATTTTTGTCAAAGGCCTTTCCTATGTAATATGCTATATAAATAGACTCAAGGATAGAAACTCAAGGATAGTTATGATCCTCTAACTAGATGCAAAAATGCATAAAGAAAGAACAGAGAATACAAATAAAATATCCTCCAGTTAAGAATTACTTGAAATGCCACCCACAAAAGGATGGATCTTCATAAACCAATTGACTTAATAAGACAATCACATGACCATAGACAAACTCAGTATAAACAGTCTAGTCTTGAAACTCTTTACAGACAAAACTAGGTTGTGTCACATTGAAAATTAAACTAACCAGTGTGAGTCATTAGGCACAGTCAGTGGGTAGAGGGCCATCTTCTTCAGGCCTAAGGAAGGAGTCTGTTGTCGCCCACACACAACTGAGAAACACGGGTAACAGGATAACACTCACAGTGGAATGAAGGTGCCCATTGAGAAACAGAGCTGAGAGCCAATCAGCAGGAAGAGGGTCTACAGACACAGTCTTAAAAAACAAGTCTCCAAATTTCAGGGCAGAACCTAAACTACACTTAGGCTCGCCTTCCTGAGTATAGATTGCTTTTACTCCTGGAGTCACTAAATATAAATGCAGTTTTTAATGTTCCCTACTATTGATATTCTGAGATTTTTAAAACTTCAGAATCTGTATTTCACAGTGATTGAGTGAGTACCTAACATTATCCCTATTTTAAAGAAAAAAAACCACTAGATTACAGAAAGCTTAAATATCATGACTTAAAGTTATATAACTAGTACATGGAAAATCTAGTGTAATCAGCCAGAGAGCCTAATTCTCTAAGAGCCATGTAATTGTCCCCCAGAGTTCTTGGGATATCCACAAGGAACACAAGAAAGGAGGCTAGGACTCCTTCCCTTCCACCTGCCCTCAGCTTTTCTGATGGGAATTTTGTGTCTCCAAGACAGCTCTTTAAGCCTTCCCTCACATCCTATTTCCTCCATGGGCATCACTATGAACTAAGCACCATGTCCCCAGTCTGTGGAGCGGATGCTAGCTAAGTTCTGGAGGACACCTGACCTCCTGCAGCTGTCACCTCCAGAAGCTCCCAGGGTGATCCCTGCAGACATTTTTCACAACTTTACCCTTAGTCCCACAGATAAACTTACAGAAGGTTTACTGTGCTGGTCACACTAATTGCCTTGAGGGAGCATCATTTCTTTGAAAAAAAAATGCCTTGGCAAGGCCTCCCTCCCATGGGGAGTTAGCAGAGCCAGGTACATTCAGTTGAGGCAGGTCCAAGCCCCTCCCCCTGCAGCAAGGCTGTGTAAGGTGACCCACCATAGGCTGGTAGGTAAGGTTGGTAGGTAAAATGAATAGAAAATTTCTTAATAATAAAAAAAGAAAAAAAATCAGGTACAGCCATAAACTTAAAAAAAAAAGAAAAGAAAATGCCTTGGAACACTTGCCCAGTTTGAGGGGGGCTGGGACAGTGAAGGAGAAAGTTCTTCAAAAAGAGGGAGACAGCTGCTGCTGAGAATGAACTTTCACCCCTTAACCATCTTAGCTCCTGTCCAGGGGGGGGAGATGTCTGAGCTACCCTGCCAGACCTCCTCTTACAGGCTCTCTGAGTCATTTTGGCCAGACAGAGACCAGCATGGGCTACATTGCCAGAGAACATTCAGACTCTCTAACCTGAAAGGGACAGCAACCCAGGCATGAAGCAACAATTTAGGGCTTCCAGAATGACAACAAAATCCATGCGGAGCTAAACATGAACAGCCATCAACAGCACTGGAAATGCCTCAGGACACACAGCAGAAGGGCAGGTTAGCCGGGCGGTGGTGGCGCACGCCTTTAATCCCAGCACTCGGGAGGCAGAGCCAGGCGGATTTCTGTGAGTTCGAGGCCAGCCTGGGCTACCAAGTGAGTTCCAGGAGAGGCGCAAAGCTACACAGAGAAACCCTGTCTCAAAAAAAAAAAAAAAAAAAAAACAAAAAAGAAGGGCAGGTTAACGGAACTTCGCCGGCACTGAAGGCCGCTCATCTGTGAGATTGTGCAGTCTTGGCTCCCTACAGATACAGCTGCCATCAACCCTCAGGATTCCTGAGACACTCAGCCTCCCAGAGTCGCTGGTCCTCTAAGCAATCTGAGGACTCATTCTACCCACCTTGAAGACTCTCTGCTTTCTGCTGTTGGTGTGCTACTTCCTCTTCTCCTATAACACCTCAGGTAAGCATCTGCCCCAGACAGGAGGGGGTGGGGCACGAGGACAGGACATGGAGGTAAGCCTGCCCAGAATGGGGGACATGGAGGCAGAAAACTGGAGTACAGAGAAGTGATTCTGGCAGGGATGCAGACCTAGTCATAGGCAGACTCCAGTCCTATGCAGGACATGGGGGAAGTGCCTTGTAATGGATTCTACTTCATCCATACAGAGGCCATCTTCTGATCCACAGACAGGAACTTCCATACTGATCTAAGTCACTGAGAGGTGTTCCCCCACGTATCCTGACTCAGTGAAGGTGCCACCACCTCCCCTCCAACTATGCCAGCTAAATGAGGAACCAGGAATTTCTCAAAATGTTCAAGCAGTCAGGATACCATAGGTGGTGTTCTATTTTCTGGGACACTCTTCCAGATTATGCCCTGAGGGAATGTCTCCGTTCTTGGGTGGGTGCTTCTTTCTTATGCAGCTTCAGAAGATCCCACACACTCTGAGTCAAAGCAACCTATCTCTGACTCGGAAACAAATGGGTTCCAGCTAGAGAAATTAAAGACATATTTTCCCCATCTGTCACTTCTGTTGATCCCAGGACACAAGTTTCTGGCCTTTATTGTCCTCATCTGCACAATGAAGGTTCCAGAAATCACAGCTGTAAAGTTCTCTGGGAAGCATTAGTAACCTTTTCTCAAATCTCTCTCTCTCTCTCTCTCTCTCTCTCTCTCTCTCTCTCTCTCTCTCTCTTTCTCTCTCTCTCCCTCTCTCTCTCTCGAAGAGACATGTCAACTGTCTTGTGGCTCAGCCTCATATATGCACATTCACTCTCAGAATCTCTCCCTCTGTGTCCCTCCATCTTAGAAAGCTACTCAGAAAAATCTCATTTTCATGGATATTTGATAAAGAAAGCAAAGATCACCGTGTTTTAACATAGCTATACATTAGTCTTTTTATTCATGTTTCTTTAACCCCAACATCTGGCCTGTGTCAGGTCATGTTTGACCTCAATGGCCTAAAGGTCCTTGCCAAGTCTTCCTTGTGCAGGTCTCTTTCTGATGAATACAACACTCTTCCCTGTCCTGTGCTCAAGGCCATATTCTTTGCTCCTTCTCTTTTTCTCCACTGTACCTCCTTAGCCAGCATTTCCTACTTCATTTCTGGCTGCATAATCAGTTATAGCCTCACTTGAGTCACTGGCTGGGACTCAATACAGTCAGATGAGCGAGGACCTCATGTCACTCTGAATACAACTATGAGCTGTCTCCCTAAAGTCCATAGCTAAGTGGTAAAACAAACCATTCATCTTTGCTCAGAGTTGCGGGTATAAAATTGATCCCATTAATTTGAAGATCGCCTGTCCTACAAACCTTCTTTAAAGGCCAGCTCATCTTCCTAGGAGTTGATTTGGCAAAAGCACCAATTTCAGAATTCAGCAGAATATGAGCTGATTGTGGAGGGAATAATGAAAACTCATTGAATTCCTCTGAGCCCTGGCACCTGTGCTAAATTTAAAGGGAAAAAAAAAAAGCATTTGTCTGAGGAATAAATGCAAATATAAACATGCAAATTATCTACTGAGAGGAAAGACCAGCATCATATTAAACATAAGGTAGACTGTACAATCGTATCTCCCCAGTTAAATGAGAAGACATAACGCAGACCACAGACTACACTGCAGTCCACTGGGATACGGTGTGCAGCATACTTAATATTGCCTTCACTACTGTTGACACTATTACATTTCTTCTGTGGCTTCGTTTTTCTTTCCTGCAGCTTTCAAATCACTTGCCTTAGTCTGTGTTTCTAGTGTTTTAACTATACGGCATGGGGACTTTCTTTTCTGGTCCCATTTATTTGGTGTTCTGTGGGCCTCTTGTACCTGGATGAATATCTCTTTCTCTGAAAATGAGAAATTTTCTATGATTTCATTGAAATATTATTATCTATGTATTGGCCTAGAATTCTTCCTTTATGCCCATAATTCATTGAACTGGTCTTTTCTGTTACTTTCCTTGGAGAGAAGTGAACAAATGTCTATTCACTCCAGCTAAGACACCAATGACAATCCAAAGAAAGAATTCAACACAACTCCAAACTGATGAAACAATAAGTTTATTTTGCTTACCTATAGTCACGGGGCGGGGGGAAGTCCCAGCCAATCATGGGTGACAACCTCACAGAAACTACTTCATGGAGTCCCACATTCACTTAGTCTTCTACATCATGTCTAGTCTATCATGTCCTCACCACCTCCTGGAGCGGGGTGCAGGGAGAAGGGATGGGTGACATCACACAGAGAGTCCTATGATATTACTGATCTCTTACTATGGTGTGTCACCGCCCCATTTCCATTACCACACACCTCTATCTGTTTGATTCTTTTGTTGCCATGACAAGCATTTTGGTTGTCAATCTAGCTGCCTCCCCTCCATAATGACAGAGAAACAGGACATGCCCAATGGAAATTATTCTACTTCAACATTACTATGCAAGTATACTCGCATTTGAGATCTACCTCACCATGGGCCTGCATGCATCCGGATGAGAGAAAGTCAATCTTTCTCAATATTTTTCAATAAACTCTAACAATACCAAGGGATGTCTGTGAGACTATTGCCTCCTGGATCTGAAACAATTTCATTTTCCAACCCTATCAGTTATAAAAAGAATGAAAGTCATGAAGAAAGATAAATGATAATGTGCTAACTTGTATTTAAAATAAAATATAACAAATTAATTTTTTTATTTTTACTTTGCAATACAATTCAGTTCTACATATCAGCCATGGATTCCCTTGTTCTCCCCGCTCCGGCCCCCCTCACCTTTTCCCCAGCCCACTCCCCATTCCCACCTCCTCCAGGGCAAAGCCTCCCCAGAGGACTGAGATCAACCTGGTAGACTCAGTCCAGGCAGGTCCAGTCCCCTCCTCCCAGGCCGAGCCAAGCAACCCTGCATAGGCCCCAGGTTTCAAACAGCTAACTCATGCAATGAGCACAGGACCCGGTCCCACTGCCTGGATGCCTCCCAAACAGATCAAGCCAATCAACTGTCTCACCTATTCAGAGGGCCTGATCCAGTTGGTGACCCCTCAGCCATTGGTTCATAGTTCATGTGTTTCCATTCGTTTGGCTATTTGTCCCTGTGCTTTATCCAACCTTGGTCTCAACAATTCTCGCTCATATAAATCCTCCTCATTCTCGCTAATTGGACTCCCAGAGATCCACCCGGGGCCTAGCCATGGATCTCTGCATCCAGATACATGGTATGTACTCACTCATAACAGGATACTAGATGTGGAACAAGGATGACTGGACTGCTACTCACATCACCAGGGAGGCTACCTGGAAAACAGGACCCCAAGAAAGACACGGGGATCGCCCAGTGACAGAGAAATGGAAGAGATCTACATGAACAGCCTGGACATGAGTGGGGGTAGTGAAGGGCGAGGGTCGAGGGAAAGAGAGCTTGGGGGAGCGGGAGATCCCAGCTGGATCAACAACAGAGAGGGAGAACAAGGAATAGGAGACCATGGTAAATGAAGACCACATGAGAATAGGAAGAAGCAAAGTGCTAGAGAGGCCCACAGAAATCCACAAAGATACCCTGTGGTGGTATGATGAAACAGTTTTTTGCTTATTACAATATAAAGCATATTACAGGCATACCACATAATCCTACAGGTCAAGCAGTTATAGAAAGATCAAACAGAACTCTAAAGAATATGCTAAATAAACAGAAAGGGGCAACAAAAACCCCCAGAAATAGACTGCATAATGCTCTATTAACTTTGAATTTTCTTAATGCCAATGAGAAAGGAACAAC
This sequence comes from Peromyscus eremicus, assembly GCF_949786415.1. NCBI lineage: Eukaryota > Metazoa > Chordata > Mammalia > Rodentia > Cricetidae > Peromyscus > Peromyscus eremicus. Next base: position 13,617,700 of record NC_081433.1, on the reverse strand, counting down.
AGCTGCAGAGAGACATTGGATAATAGAAAAAACTACAGAATTAAATCAGCCTATATATTTTAAGGATGTGCTGACCTCAGAATGGAAACCAGGGTATGTGTTACATTGGGGACGAGGTTTTGCTTTTGTTTCTACAGGAAAAGATAAGTTGTGGGTACCATCAAAATTGATAAAGGTTAGATTTGAACAAGAGAAACCTCTTAATTAGAGGAGGTGATAGCTCATCAACCAACATGAACATCCAATTTAAACTAACTTATACCAGTAACACATGTCTTTTCATTTAATCAGATAATAACTTGCCAAAAAGGAACATCCCCAAAATTAGTCTTGGGGAAAGGTTTTTGTTTTTGTCTTTTAGGAGAATGAAGGTTAAGGAATCTGAAGAACACTGGACAAATAAGACAACTGAAGAAAAGGGACAAATCATCTATCCCAGGAAGCAGAGTGAAATGGCGTATGGGTATATATTATCTAAAAAATTTTATGTCTTCCTAAATGTTTGTTTCTGCTTTTCTCTAAAGATTTAACACTATTGGTCTTCTAATAGTCCCAGTCCAATTAAAATTTAAAGCTGACTTTGGAGTTGGAGAATGGCTCTCTCCTTCTTTAAACTCAAGCATGTTGTTAAAAGGAAAATGCAAACTCCTTGTATCATGCCAGAATAAAAGAGCCATCTTCTGCTATGAGACAGGGGAAAAGCCAAATTAATTAAGGGACTATTCTATTACTAATCTCAACTCTTTGATTCTATTCTGATTCTTTAAACTTTTCTTAAAGTATAAATTTTATATCAAAACTTACAAGATTAATATATATAGATATATAGATATATAGATATATATACATTTTAAACTTTGCTAAGATATGAATGGTCATATAGAGTACTGATTAATTCTAAAAAAAAGGCTTCAATTAGCTGCATATATATGTCTTTGTGTTCGAGTCTCTTATCAGTTTTCTGCAGGAATTCACGGCCAGGCCTAACATCAACTGATGTCTCCAGGAAGAAGTTGGGGCCCCACAACAACAACAATTCCACGTGGACAATAATAACATCACTAAGCTGACAAACATCACCTACAGATCAGCTTTGAACTACAAGGTGCTCAGAGCAATTTTGAGATGACTAGCTGAGATGATCCAGTCTCAAAGACTACTTGAATAAGGACTTGAGATAAACCCTGAACTTTGGCATTATACACAGAATGGATAATGAAGGATATAGTTACCTTTCCTAGAATTTGACAATTAACCTAAAATTTTTCTTTCAGGATAAAGATAACTTCGCCCATACCCAGCAGGAAGCAATTTTAAGAATACGACGCCCACATTCCCAAAGAGGTGGTGTGAGGTGGGTGGTTTTTTGGTCTTTTTAATGGGTTTTGGGTCTGGGATAATTTTCATTGTTTAGGGGGGTTGGTTACAAGTTGTTGTCAAGGGTTAGGAAAAAGACTAAGCAGATTAGATTTAAGGTTCTTATTTAAAAAAAAGAGAGAGAGAAAGAAAGAAGAAGAAAAAGACAATTACTAGTTTTAAATACTTTACATTGGATTGGATTGTTTTATATTGTATACAAATTATATATATTGAAATTGATATTGTTAGAAAATGCTATATGTATATTTCTAATTGTACTTATATCGTTCATTTAACAATGCAATTTTCTGATCCTTGAATGTTATTATTACCATTAGGATATAAAGAAATGATAGTTAGTAGTTAGACATTACAATAGAACTTGTAGTCATATTAGATATGTTTTAAAAATTGAGCAGATATATTTTAGATAGGTCATCTTCAAACCCTTCAGAGATCTACAGAATATGGCATTTAAAATGTTTTAATAACTTAGAAAATTTTTCTTTTTTGTTATGACTATGAGACATGTCGGCTCCTGGCAGTACCAATCTACTTCAGAGAAAATATGGGCATTGAAGAAACTGCGTATGGAGTTAGCTTTCATTGTGGCAAAAGTTAGCCACTGGACAACAAAGTATCCTCGAATCAACTGATGACAAAATGGACAGACAGGACATGAAACAAAGGACTACTGATTCTTGCCTAAACAAGCGTGGTTATGGCTTTATCAAAAGGCATCTTCTGAGGCCAGGACAATATGGCACCATCCCTGACGTGGCCTTCGCAACTCGGAAAAGGTACAGTGCCCTTTTCTTTGAAGGCAGCTGAACAGGCAGTGGGCCGATGGCTTCTGATGTGCTATGGAACAGCAGCTGAAACAGTTATTCTTGAAGAGTAACTAAGCTCACGCCTCTCAATAGTAGACTGGCATTTGATAGAGAGATGTGGAGAAGAACGGGATGCTGAGATGAAGCCATATGTACACAGCCAAGAAGAATGGAGAGCTGAACTAAAAAACTATCAACATTTTCCAGAATTTAAAATCCTGAATCATGACATGACATTAGTGGAATTCAGGTGTTTCTGGTGCGTGGACTGCTCTCACCCAATGTGAGGTTGAACTGTTGACCTTGTGTACATCCTACTTCACAAATGAGTCTGTCAGATATGCTAAGCCTATATAGGCTGAAGATGATGCCCCAGCATTGCGGAGAAACCTCAGGTGACTGTCCAGGCAGTTGGCTGTTTCTGTCAACTCACAAATTTTTTGGAAGTTGCTTGCATGCACTTTCTGTTTTTATTTTTGTTAGCTAATATTATTTCCTTCTTGGGTCTCTGAGGGAGTTGAAGATTAGTTAGTTATAGTTGAAGGTTAGTTAGTTGAAGATTAATTAGGATAGAAAGTGAATTAGATACATTTTGGACTTAACAAAATAGGATAATGAAATTATCATCTCTGAATTTGTCAAATACAAATGGACTAGACATTGTTTAGACATTTATTATTTGTATATATTGTATATAGTTATTGTACTTTTGTATATAGTTTTTCTTTTGTTAGTTATAACCTTTTTCTTTTTTTTCTTTTTATTAAAATAGAAAAGGGGAAATGTGGTGGTATTTTACTTGTACTGAAATGTGATTTTAATTGTATGTTAATAAATAAAGTTGCCTGGGGGTCAGAGTTATAGAGCCATAGCAAGTGCGTGGCGGTGGTGGCACACGCCTTTAAGGGCCTGGAGGGCGGTACATACAGGCAATGACAAGGCAGTCACGTGTTTAGTTTACAACCAATGAGAAGGCAGAACATCTAGAGTATTTAAAGACGTACACACAGGAAGTAGGCCTCTTTTTCGGAGAGCTCTCTTGGCTGAAGCAGGATAGCTGAAGCAGGAAGGGTAAGGCTCTTAGTTCTGACCTCTTGGCTTTCTTCTCTGAATCAGCTCTGTGTTTCTTATTTAATAAGACGGTTGGTTACATCTACAATACCCCCACAACAGACTGCTGGCAATGGTCGAGAGACAGCCTGAACTGACCTACTCTGGTGATGGGATGGCCAAACATCCTAATTGTCGTGTTAGAAACCCCATCCAACTACTGAAATGTAAAGAATTAATTTATCTCAGAAAAATATAACAAATGATCAGACCAAAATGACATCCATAAAGAAAAAAGAGATTCAAGAGTCACTCAAATTTTCAGTGCTTATGAGAGAACTTAAGGCTTCAGTGAATATTCAAGGTTCTGAGTACACACACTAAACAATAAAACTTCATCCTGTTTCATGTACTTTCCAAAGACATGTCAATGAAAAATGATTCGTGTTTGATTATCTGACTTTATGTATGTGTTGGAAAACAATTCTATCATTGAAAAAGTAAAGTGAATTCTTTTAGAAAAAAAAAAAGAATGAAAGTCACCAATGATAAAAATTATTTGTCCCCAGGACTAAATTATATACTTTGTTATAAGGTCCTCTTTTGAAAGGAAAGATTGATAGAGGGAGATTGTAATTATAAGGGGACATTAACTGACCTACCCATTCCAATCACCCAAACAACTTGGTTTGAATTATATTCATTTAGATATTTCCTTCAACTGAAAGCTAAGAAATAATCCAGGATAAGTCTGGCCTGAGACTGAATCTCAGGTGACAGGCACAACCAGTGGTATTGAGCCTCCCTCTTCCTGTAGCTAGCACATGCCTTTGGGGCACTGGACTTACTACAAGTGAACTCATTTTACTGTGATGAACTCTTCTAAATGCCCAGCTTACATATGATGGGTCAGACAACAGTTACCCATGATGAGCAGCCCGAGCCACATGGTACATAGTGGCCTATGATGGTGGGAAAATGGTTGACTATGTAAGTTTGCAGCACTAAGTGAGGTCCTTCTATTTGCCACGTATTCAAACATCTGCATGCTTGGAATTCTGTGTCTGAAACACTATACCTTGTTTTCACTGGATAGAAATTTTGATGAGAATGGCTTTGCCTAGACCACAGGCATGACCAACTTGGAACCAGACTACCAGAAACTCAAGCGTAGTGGGAGTATATTGTTTTAACAAGTCATCTAGGAGGCTTGGGGGAAAGTTTCAAGCTTCAAAATCAAGGATCCAAAAATTCTCAATTTTTCACTACATATCAGAGTCAGCTACTTCTTTTAATAAAAATGATCCCAAAAAAGTAAATCAAATCTTCAAGAGCATCTCACTACATTCTGAGATGTACACAAAATAGAGAAATGCTAGGTCAGTGCCTCCCTACTTTGACACACAAGGCACTTTGGTATAAATACTTCAGTCTCTAGGGTCCCCTGTGTTGTAAGACACCAAGGAATGTGTCTGTGCATACCAGTAAGCCCCTGTATCAGTCCTGTTTTTTTAGTTCCTGTCTGTATCCGACACAGTAACTGATAGAACATTTAAAAGGAGGAAGGAAATGTTGACTTGTAGTTTCAGAAGTGTCAAGCATGACACCTCTGACAGGAAGGGCATGTCAGAGCAGTAGAGATAGGTGAATCCTGCTGACTCAGCTGGACTTCTTTCTCCCTTCTATTCAACACAGGCTCCCAGACCATGGAGTGGTGCCACCCATTTCAGGGTGGATCTTATGATATCAGTTAGTCCTCTCTGGAAACACCTCACAGACACACCTAGGGAGAGTATAATCAGTGTCCTTAGTGATTCTCAGTGCAGTAAAGGTGCCAGTGGAAATGAACTATCCTTTCTGATCAGCAGTGGCAAACAAAAATGTCTGCAAACAAACCCAATGTCCACTCCTGGCAGATACCCACAGTTCTGGGCTGCTGCCGTATGTGGTAATAGGGTTGTTCAGCCTCACCAGCAGTTTCCTTGAATGGAGAAGATGAAAAGCAGTAAGAAAATGTTCTGAGACTCTTTCAAATGCAGAACTGTGAACTGACTCATCAACTTCAAGAAGCAAGCAAATGATAAACCCGACCACCATATCCCTTCACACGCCTGTGTGTGTGTGTGTGTGTGTGTGTGTGTGTGTGTGTGTGTGTGTAGGTATATACTTTATATAATTGGTCTCTGTGAAAAAATCTGCTGAAGGCCATTTGAACACCAAGCTGTCTTCCTTGGAGATGACGCAGCAGAAACATGAATTTTAGAATTTGGCTGAATTTAATTTGGTTGTGATGGGATAATGGCCAACTTACTCACACTCTCTAAGCCTCAGTTTCCCTGTCTTCAAGTTAGGGGGAAGCAGTATATTTTGTATTAACCAACCATAAAGGAAAAATGAACAGCCTTGTGATATTAGAACTGGGAATATATGATGATCTGGACTCCTCAGTTGCCAATTTGAGAGGTATGGTGATCTATGACAGGACATATAAGAGACTTGTTCTAGGACAGAGTGTAACTAGAAAACTGGCGTTATACTAACTATACAAAGTAACTGGTTTTGTTGTGTCATTTCCATACATACATACGGTGTCCTGTGATTATACTCAAAGCCCATGACTCTTCCTAATATTCCCTCACTTTTCCCCTTCTACATCCTCAATAGCACCATTCTCATTCCCATGGGCCCTCACACTACATATAAGAGACAATATCCAATACTTAGCCTTTGTAGGACCGGCTTCTCTCATTTAACATGACAATCTCTGGCTCCATATACCCTGGGTTTGATTCCAGCACTTCAAAATTTCATATTTCTATAAAGTTGGGTTACTTTCTAATTTATACTCCCTAGAATAAATTATAATTGTGCAGCCAAGTCTGGATATACAGTGCTCATAAATGGTTAACATGAGATTATATAGATGAGAGATTTCTAACACTTACAAGGATTGGGTCACATGATAAAGACACACTCCAAATGTTTACCTAGTCCATCAGACTTCGGGAGAAATCACAGATAAAAATACTCCAGACAGTGAAAACAATTCTACCCTTAAACACATGTAGAAAGTAAATCCACAAATGCAAACAACAAATGATTACATGGTTCAATTATTTTGATAATGTAAAATTAAGTAAAATAAATAAAATATTAACACTAAACTCATTGTTATTCCATTTGTGTCCTTAATATATAGGATAATTGAAAGCAATGAGAATTTATTCTTGCTCTTTCAAACTAGTATGTATTATTGCAATAGAATTCATATGACATTTTCATTTATGCATACCATACTTTGACCAAATTCACCCCTTTATCACCCAATCCTTATCCCCCTTTCCCATATAATATTCCTAATCCCCTTTCTTCTTCACACACTCATTTATGCCCCCAGGTTCCATGTAGGAGAGAACATCCATGATGCTTGACTCTGAGTCTGGCTTATTCCTCTCACTCTTATGCTCATCACTTCTATCCTTTCTCCTTAATGGTGTTTTCTCTCCATTACGGCAGAAGAGAACTCCACCGTGTACACTCACCTGTTTAAGGACATCTAAGATGGTTCAATGTCTTGGCTACTGTGAATAGTGCCCAAAGTAGCATGGATCTGCAGGTACCTCTGTGGTGTGCTAACTTACATGCTACAGGTGCACACCCAGGGCTAGTGTTGTAGATGACATCACACAATAATTCTAGTGTTAGTTTTGTGAGGAACCTCAATAATTTTGCCATAGTGTCTGCACTACTTTACATTCCCCCTGGAAATGTATGCTATTCTTTTTTGTGCGTGTCCTCACCAGCATTTCTTACTGTCCTAGTGGATAAAGAGACTTAACAGTTTTTGTGTATTTATTGGCATTTTGTCCTTTTTCACTTGAAGAGTCTGTCTAATTCATTGCTCAGTACTTGCTGGATGATTTTATCTCGGTGTTTAACTTTTTGTGTTGAATTTGATGTTACATTTTCTGGTTATTAACCCTCTGCTAGATGAACAGTTGGCAAGGTGTTCATCTGATTCAGAAGCTGTCTCATGTTTTCTCTGTATGTTGAAGCTTTGCCATTGCATGAAATCCTACTTTTCAATCATTGCTATCATTTCCTGAGCTACTGAAGTCATGGTTGCTTTTCTGCTACTGTGACCAAATATATGACATGAACAGTGTGAAAGGAGGAAATACTCATTATGACTGAGATCTTCAGAGTATTCAGCCCATGGTTGCTGGACCCCACAGGTTTCTGAAGAACACAGTGGGGGAGGAGCATGTGGAGAAGAAGCTCCTTTAGCTCAAGGCAGGTAAGAGCCAAGAAATAGACAGGAAGAAGCAGAGAGAAGGTGCCATCTTCCACCTGTGACCTACTACCCCCAGATACGTCTCATCTCCTAAAGTTTCTAGAACTTCCCAAATTAAGGTCATGAACCAGAAACCAGATCTTTCAAATATGAGCCTTTTGGAGGACAGTTTATATCCAAACCATCACCAAGTCCTAATCAGACATCTCTGTGTTTATTTACATCTCTAAATGATTCCTTCATATTTATCTAGTTGCTTCAAAGTTTTGTCCCATACTAAGATCTTTGGCTTGTTTTTAAGGCTGAGAAATAACAATCAAAATTCAGCCCTCTACATATGGGTACTCAATTTCCTTGGCCTCAGTTACTGAAGTGGCTGTGTTTTTGTGCAGTGTACACAGTATTTGATCACTAAAACAAAATACCTTGCATAAACAACTTACAAGAGGATGGGTAGATCTGAACTCATTTTCAGAGGAATTGGTCTATTGAGGTGTGGAGGCTGTGGCAGAGCAGTGAAGTTCTCAACACAATGGCCAGGCAGCAGGCAACATCAGCAATACAGGATTTCTCACTTTTCCTATTATTCCACCTGGACCCCAGTCTATGGAATGTTGCCACCCATAGTCAAAGGAGATTTTCTGTCTCTAGGTAATCCTCTCTGGAAATGCCACCACAAACCCCACCAGAAGTATGTTTTTTTTTACCCTGCTACCTGCTTCTCAATCTAATCAAATTAACAATAAATATTAACCACAGTACCTTGACAAGAATCCACTGGTAGCTATGTAGGTTTATTTCAAGGCCTCCTAGTATGTGCTGTTGGTATTTTTGTTTGTGTGCTGGTGCCATACTGTTTCTGTATACTATAATATGGCTCTGTAATATCATTTGAAGCCAAATATAATGGTCCCTCCAACATTGCTCTTTTTTCTCGGGAATGCTTTGGCTATTTTGGAGTTCTTTGTATTGCCATATGAATGTAAGGATTGTGTTTTTTCTATCCCTGTGAAGAATGTCATTAGAATTTTGATGTGGACTGCCTTGACTTTGTAGATAATTTTGGCATCGTGGCCATGTAAACATTAGTAAGCCTGCTGATCCACAAACATGGGAGGTCTTCCCATCTTCCTGTGTCTTTGTTTCCTTCAGTGTTTTAGACTCTCACTGTGGTGGTCTTTAATATCTTTGATTAAGTATACAAGTCTATACATATTTTAGAGGCCTCTGTGAGAGGGCTTCTCTTCCTGATTTATTTCTTAACAAGTTTTTTATTGATGTACAAGAAAGTAAAAAGAAAAACTCTGTTGATTATATAGTGTAGTGGGTAGCCATTAACTACGTGGAATGGCCTTAATAATTTCACCAATAATATAGCCTACTATGTTATTGAATACATGTAATAGTATTCTGATAGACTCGATTCTTTCAAGTATAGGATCATGTCATCAACAGGCAAGGATCATTTCTTTTCTACTTCTATCCTTTTTATTTCTCTCTCTTCCCTTGCTGCTGTAGCTAAGAACCCAAGCACTATATTGAATAAGAATGATGAAAGTGAATACAATTGTCTCTTCCTAATGTTAAAGGAATTACTTTCAATAGTTCTCCATTCAGTATAATGTTGGCTGTTGGCTTACCACACATGAACCTTATTATAGTGACACACTCCTTCTCATCCTAGTCACTCAGGGCTTTTATCATAAATGTATGTTAAATTTGATCAAAATCATTTCCTACATCTACTGACATGGTCATGCAACTTTTCTCTTGGCTATATTTAGTGCTGTATTATTTTTGTTATTCTGCACATATTGAACCACTCTTGCATCCTAGAATGAAACCAACTTTATAATTACATGTGAACATTTTAATGTGTTATTTAATTCACTTAGGAAATTGCAATCTATGTTCACCAAGAAACAGTTGTATACAGCTTTCTGTGCTTGTTCCGCCCTGTGGTGATTTGAATGAGATGCCCTCCATATTCTTGGGCACATGAATACTTAGTGCCCCATTGGTAACCATTTGGGAAGGTTTAGGAGGTATGACATAGCTAGAGGAAGTGTGTCACTAGAGGCAAGCTTTGAGGTTTCAGAGCCTTCCCCTATTCCCAGTTGGCTCTCCCTGCTTCCTCCTTTTAATTTGAGATATGAGCTCTCAGATGCTTCTGCCACCATGCCTGCTTGATGCCATGCTTTCCTGCCCTGATAATAATAGTCTCTCATCCATCTGGAAGTGTGAGTCAGAATTAAACCCTTCTTTCTGTAAGTTGCTTTGGTTAAGGTGTTTTATCACAGCAATAGAAAAGTAATTAACATATACCCTACTCAGTTTTATATCCAGATGAAAATTAGTTTGGAGAATTAACTTGGAAGTATTCTTTTCCTTACTATTTTGTGGACTAGTTTGAGAGTTATTAATGTTTGTTCTTTAAATACCTGATAGAATGATGCAATGACACTCCAGTATTGTGCTTCTCTTTGTTAGAAATCTACTACTTCGATACCATTGATTATTATATTACAAATCTTCTTAGGCTGCTTACATCCTTTCAATTCAGTTTTGACATGTCAAATGTGTTTAGGAATTTATCCATTTCTTCTAGATTTTATAATTCATTGCAATATAATTTTTCAAGTATTCTGTAACAACCTTCTTGTGGTATCTTTTGTAATATCCCCTTTCTTATCTCTAATTTTTTGGCTTCTCATTGCTCTTTCTTTTAATTAATGTGGCTAAGGACTTGTCTATTGTGCTTATCTTCCCAAAGATCCAATTCTTCGTTTCATTGTTATGCACATTGTTTCCTTGGTTTAAATTACATTAATGTCACCTGTTGCTGAAATTTCTACCTTGCCTCCCTCCTCTGCTTACTCAGCACTAAGAAGTAGAAGGTATAAATAATATATATTGCATATAACATATATATTTATAAAGGGCTATGTAGATACTCATGAATTCTAAATACTTCTAAGTATTTACATTACCTTCCTAGTTAGAGATAAACATTTGGAATCATTCCATCGTGAAGCTGAAGTCACACTAAACATTCTGTAAGATCCTTCTCAGCACTGATAGTCTTGATAAGAAATAAAAGCTATCAGTGGACTTCTGCAGAGTCTGGTTGACTATGAATCTACCTGGTATCAGCATTTCATTGACACTATAGCAATTTACAATAATGGACAATATAAATAAGAATCAGGATGATATAGAGATAAGATGTGAGCTAGAGATCAGACAATGATGCCCCTGTTATCTACTGGGTGACTTTGGCCCAAAATGCTTCTACAAATCATGGATGGTGTGTAGGAAGCAGATTTCCTTTACTTCCTTTCCTATCTCCAAGGCAGCACAGTTGACTTAAATTTCTGTGATGACAGGTTCTATACATGCCTTGTTCTATGCATGCTCCACAAGAAAAATATTGATATTTAGCATTGGCACTGTGCCTTATGAAACTTGAATTTCTTTAAAGGTGAATGGGTGCATTAAGTTAGGGGCTACCATATTGAACACAGAAACTTCACAAAGAACAAACTCGAACAAACAAAGCCTCTTTTGCTCTTGACTGGTGATACACAAACTCAAAATACTTTGTATATATTTCCTGCCACTCAAATCAAATTTGTATCCAATCTAAATACCTCATTTAATGTTAATTAATTGTAAATGCTATGTCTCCAAAAACTATCACAATCTGGGAAAATAGGGAATTGCAGCTTGTGAACAGGAATTTTCAGAGAACTTGAGTCAGCCTACAAATTATCAGAGGATATAGATAAAAACTATAGCTTGAGGGCTACTTACCAGGGGTATCACAGAGTAATTTTGTTCTGTGCTAGCTCCTGTTGAAGACTAATCAAGAATACCTCCTGTGTATTCTGTGATTCTCCACAGAAGGCAGAATAAATATCAATTTCAGAAACTTATGAAATTCTCACAGGGTAATAATTATATCAGTAGAACATTAATGATTATAGATTTCAGTGAAAATGGTGGTGGAAAAGTCTGGAAACTTGGACTAGAGTCAGAAGGTCCAGTCTAATTAAAAGAGAGAAATGATCTCAGGATAAATTCATGGTGTAGTAATACCTGTAGAATTAGGAAATAGAGGATATTGCATCTTGGGGACAACAGTAAGATGGGGTAATAACTGTATTGGGGAAGAAACTTGAGTCTCAACAGCAAAAATAAAAGCTACACTCAGAACCCTGCTGCTCATCCTTGGCAAGTGACCTCTACATTGGTGTGATTTCATTTCCAGTCCCAAGGATCAATTCCATGACAACTGTTTGGAGGAGAAAATTATCCTGCAAACTTAGATAAACATTGACCAAATGTTCTCAAGTATTTGTTGTTATAGCCAAGAATCTTAAGGATATCTGTTTTCTCCTTGCACTGTTGGAGTTCTAACAGGTTTTAGAGAAAAAAGGAGAATAGTATCTATGCCAGAAAAAGGAGGATACTGTCTCCTTTCCATTTGTCCTCATTCTGCCACAGTTGTGGGCAGCTGTAAACCAGATAGACCCGACTGTTGCAAGAACAAAGAATGATTGGAAGGAAGAACATAGAGGTCAAGTGACAAATGTTTAATGTTTTAATAAAGGAAACATTTTTAAGCCTATCTACTTCAGATCAAATTGAAACCTGTGTTTCAGTTTAGAAGAGGCTAAGAAAATGCAAGGTTTGGGTACAGGCTTAGAACAGGAGATGGGACATTCCAAAAATCCTGTCTAGCCATGAGTAATGATTTGAGTGATGTCATTCTTAGTTGACTCTATTGCCGAATCACATGTGAGCAATGCAGAGGGATGACACAAGACTCGACACCCAGCTCTCAGGTCTTCTGGGCCTGACCTAACAGAGGGTGACTCTTCCATGGTCGCGGCAGTTAAGGGAGGCTCCATTTGCTTATGTCTCTTCTGATAGGACTTAAGGTAATGATAGATAGACCAACCTCTGAATTAGAACTCCATTTATAACTGTATTATCCAGAGTTTATCCCCTAGGGATCATATCTCAGTTTCCAGATCAGCATATTTTTATTCAGCAACAGTAAAAAAATAATAATAATAATTCTATTTATTTTTGGTTTGTTTTGTGCTTCATACAATAGATTTTGGTTATATGCTTTCCTCTCCCCCAACTCCTCCTAGATTCCCTCCCTACCCATTCCACTTCATATTAATTCTCTCTCTTAAAATAAAGAAACTGTACACACACACACACACACACACACACACACACACACACACACACACAAAGGAAGGATGAAAAAGAAAGCATGGAGTCCATTTTGTGTTAGCCAACTGAGCATGTGGTTTGTTCTGGGTTATGGTTAATAAACCCAGAATTGCTCCTATTGCTGAAGAATGAAGACTTCCTGTTTTTACACTATTGAACACGGAGAAATTGAGCTGGTGCTCAGCTAGATGCTTCATCTCTACTGTCTAGTGTTCATAGTGTGGAAGGGACTATATATGCTACCAGAGGAGAAGAATAATTATCAATCTCACCCAGATACAAACCCTGCAAACTACAGGAGTGATTTGCCTGCAAACTGTACCCACTGGTGCAATAATGGCAGCACACATGTTGTGGGAGTATCCAACCACATTTTTATTGGATTTAAAGCCTGCTCTTTGAGATGGAGACCATACCTGATAGCGATGATGGGGATAAGAACATGAGACTAGATAAAACTACTCCTATGGACATGTTGCTATACCCATAGACTGGTGCATCACTCAACCATCATCAGAGAATTAACTAAGAGAACTCAACAAGGTTCTAGCTCCCTTGTTCTAGTTTGAATCACTGGCCTCTGGCCATCTGGTCCTTCCCACTGTGTCCTTAGGTGGTGTGCCTTCCCTCCTGAATCTGGGACCAATGAGAATAAAACCTTGCTTCCCAACTTCTTCATGTCACCACACCTGACAGCTCAAGAAGTAAAAGAAGAGAAATCAAACATGAATCTCATCCAACTTTCCCATGCATTCACAGTTGTTCCAGAACAAATATTCAGCACTGTCAGACAAATGTATAGTTAACACTAAGCAATACTCAATTTTAACACCATCTTATAGGCACAAGTCCTGCTAGGGTGAAGATGAGCTTCTACACTCAATGGATATTAAAATGGTCATTTCTAGCAGTGTGACCTCCCCTGTCTAAAAATTGCCAGTTGGTTTGTCTGTCAAACCAGGAAGCATCTTCCAACTGAGCATCTTGGAAGTACACCACCTTCTTTAGAATACAAGTTAGGTCTTTTTTGCCTAAAAATGTAGATGTTAGCAGATTTGGAGTCATATCCTGTTCCCCAACAAGCCAGTTTAGAACACCCATCCTGCATAAAACAATTAAAACAGTATAACAGTTAAAAGCAGGAAAAGGATCTGTGTTTGATGTGACTGTCTTAGGAAAAGCAACAAATAGATCTAGTGCCCCCATCCCTCTCCAGCCCATCTTTGATATCCTGTTATGAGAGCAAGTTTTAGATGGAAGGTGAGAGGCATGCATACCTAAGTAGTCAGGCTAAAACGTGGTCTCCCTCTCATTGTCTCAGCTCAAGATCACCTGAAAAGATGTAAATCTTTCTCCAGGAGGTAAGTTCCTTCTCTGGTGGCCCTCAGGCCTACAGGTTTTTCTAGGTGATTTCTAGGGACATTCTAATTTGTTTGGGACCACTGTCTCAATAGTCTGAAAAACAAAGACTGGGGTACAAAGTGATTCTTGGGAATACATTCACTCCTGCAGGCAGGCTTATTTCATAAGCAGACAACTAAGAGCATCAAGATACTGAGGACAAAATGCACATGAAGAACATAGTATGTGATGTGTGTGACACCGAGTTCACCGTCATTATGTTATTGTTTTAATTATTGCCTTTGCTTGTTTCTTATTAATGTATAGTCATTGTAAAAAATTAGTTTAATTTCATTTTCATCCAAACCTACGGTGTTTTTTTTTTTAACCATTTTACCACACATTACCCTCACTTGTTCTCACAACATCCCGTTGGACCCACTTCTCTACCCAAAACACTTCTCCTCTCCTTTCATGCCATATTGTCATATATAGGTTATATATATGATAGATATATAAATTAAATATCCATATATGTGTAATTTTGAGTCCATAATATGGATGAAGCATGTGAGGTTTGTGAGTCTGGTTTGTCTTAATGTGGTAAAAAACTAGCCACATCTGCTTTTGTGCAAATCTGTAATGTCATTCTTCTTTTCTGTCATTGTTTCCCTTTTTGAGATAGTTTCATGTATTCCAGAATTGTCTCCAATTCACTATGTAGCCAAGATGACCTTGAACTTTGAATCCTCCTGCCTTGATCTCCCTAAGGCTTGGATTAGAGATGTGGATCCTCCTGCCTTGATCTTCCTAAGGCTGGGATTAGAGATGTGAATCCCCCTGCCTTGATCTTCCTAAGGCTGGGATTAGAGATGTGGATCCTCCTGCCTTGATCTTCCTAAGGCTTGCATTAGAGGTGTGAATCCCCCTGCCTTGATCTCCCTAAGGCTTGGATTAGAGATGTGTGCCCTCATGCCTGGCTTATGTTGTGCTTGGGGTTGAAGCCTGGGCTTTGTGCATAGTATCAACTGAATTACAACATTCTTCTTAATGAGAGAATAAAATTTATTGTGTATGTATATATGCAAAATAATATATGTGTAACATATTACATTTGTATCCATTCATCTCTTGAGGGACATCTAGCTGACTTACCAATGTGGCTATTGTGAATACTGCTGCAAGAAATGTGGATGTACTGCTGCAAGAAATATCTCTGTAATATAATGACCTACAGCCCTTCAAGTACATTGCCAGAGTGACACAACAGGGTCACATCATAGTTCTATGTTGATATCTATGAGGAATTTGCACAGCCATTTCCATAGTGGTTGTGATAATTTGCACCAACACCACCAGTGTACAAGAGCTGCATTTTTTTTCTGCTCCTCAGAAGCACTATGTTTTCTTGATCACAGCCATATTGATTTGATGATATAGAATCATAGAATCTCAAAGCTGATTTGATTTGTATTCCTTAGTGACTAAGGACAGTGACCATTTCTGCACTGTGTATTAAAAGGCTTTAATTTTTTTATTTTTAAATGTTTTTAATTGAAATAGAATTACATCACTTCCCACCTCCATCCTGTCACCCAATTACCCTCCTGTAAACCCCTCCCATGCCCCTCCACTCCCAAATTGATAGACTTTTTCTTTGACTACATTTTTTCATACATATGGATGTGTATATACGTTTATGCACAAATAAATATAAATTCAACCTGCTGGGTCTGTTTTTGTTGTTTGTGTGTATATGTTTTTGAGGTTGACCACTCTGCATTGGACAAACATTTTTTGTATATTGATCGGTACTTTGTACTTAATCATTTGACGGCTCTCTATTCATGTCATTTGCTCACTTACTGATCTATGCAGCTTTGGCGTTTTATATTTTGTAGTCATTGTATATTCTGAACATAAATAGCTGTCTGGTCTTTGGCTGCCTAAGATTTACTCCTGTTCAGCAGCCTGTCTCTATGTGCTATTACCTTTTGCCCTTGTTATGAAGAAGCCTTTTAATTTTGCATTTCAAAGGTGTTGACCCCAACTCTCCTGACTTCTTTATTTCTTGAACTCCTGGTCCTCCTTCTCAGGAACCTGTCACTGAAGAATAGCCTGCTGGTCCAGGTTAGCCCCGCCTACACTGAGAGTAGTTACTGTGATCAGAAGAAGAAAATCTTATGCTGCCCCAAAGGAGAGTGAATGAGTGAGAGAACACAGAATCCCAGTGAAGGATATATGAAAATTGCATAAATAAAAAAAATTAGTATGGTGGTTCAATTTCAGAGACATGAGGAAGTGAGAGATCATAGTACATGGCTTGGAATGACAGGAGAGTCCACAAAGCCTCACTGTTTCAGAGGATGAATAGCTAGAGCTTCATTGATATCATTTTCATGTGACTTTAACAGAAAATGCACGTACAAGTAACACAGAGGATCCATGCAACACTGAGGATAAATGAGGTTTCCTGTGTTCTAGAAGATGACTTCACTTCTGTAGAATCTATAGTCAGCTCAATGACATGGTACATCTTCAGAGCCAGGGCTGCTACCTCCTCATTTTTTTTAAATAATTTAATTTTTTGAGAACTTTAAACATGAACACACTAACATCATTCTTATCTCTGCTTTCCTCCTCCAACTCCTTCCCTGTCTCCCTCTCCCCCTTCCATTTTCAGGATCTCTTGATTATTATCATTACATGTGTACACACACATGTATATACAACCTACTGAGTCAATTTAGTGTTACTCTTAAGTATATATGTTCTGGGCTAATCATTTGAGATTTGGAAATCTATTTGGGGGCTCATCCCTGGAGGAAATTGGTTCTCCCTCTCTCGGCATCCACTGACCACCTATAGTTCTTCATTTAGGAGTGAAGCCATGTGGAATTTCCCCTGTCCACATTGGCTTGCCAACTGATGTTGTCATTGAGATTTTATGTGTGTAGCTTCCCTGATGTGTTTAGGGTACACTAACTAGCAACATGTATCCTAGACCTCTGACTCTTCTCACCCCTTTATGATTTTCCTTGAGCCTTATAGGAATTATACTGGGGATGTATTAGATAGAGTTTGGTACACCATGATCACTTGTTAGGTGTAGGAATTATGTTGAGGGTGTATTAGATAGAGTTGAGTATTCTATAGTCACTTGTTCTCTGAATTTTACCAGTTGTGAATTGCTGTGGGATGTATGGCAAATGTGTTGCTAATTAATCAATAAAACACTGATTGGCCATTGGCTAGGCAGGAAGTGTAGGCGGGACAAGGAGGAGAATAAAGCTGGGAAGTGGAAGGCTGAGTCAGAGAGACACTGCCAGCCGCCACGATGAGAAACAGCTTGTGAAGATGCCGGTAAGCCACGAGCCATGTGGCAAGGTATAGATTAAAGGAAATGGATTAATTTAAGCTATAAGAACAGTTATCAAGAAGCCTGCCACGGCCATACAGTTTGAAAGCAACATAAGTCTCTGTGTTTACTTGGTTGGGTCTGAGAGGCTGTGGGACTGGCAGGTGAAAGAGATTTGCCCTGACTGTGGGCCAGGCAGGAAAACTCCAGCTACAGTGAATATTTGTAATAGTCTTTATCTGACACAAAATGAAGTTCCTTGATGAATGGTGAGAGCCACACTAACCTGTAGGCATATGGATAAATACTTAGAACAGAGTTAGAAATTGTGCTAGTTTAGGAAAATAGCAGTGGATAGTTGTCCTCTTGGGTCTATGACCTTTCCAGCTATAGGTAGTTAGATAGGATTATAACACCAGGGATAAATTCTCCCCTACTGAGCAGACCTGAAGTCCAATTAGACAACTATTGGCTACCCCTAAAAGTGATACTATTGCCCAACTGAGAGTGTCTTGCTAGTCTATTCATTGTTGTGATTTATAGACTTTATGGCTGGTTAAAACTACTAATTGATCCATTTCCTTGGAAGAATGCATAGCACCTTCCAATACTATGAAAGGGGGCTTCCAGGTCAGTTTCAGCTCAATTTCTCTAAGTCCTGTGGTCAAAGTGTGTGGCATCTAGGCTTAGGATGATTAACCTTAGAAGTATATCCTCCTGCATGACAGCATAAAGCATTGGGTGAAGTTGCATTGTTCTTACAACTAACACCAGGATTTCTGGATCATCATTTTTTTTCTCCCAGCCACACATGCACAGCATTGCTTTGTATCACAAAACAGTCACCTGTTGTGTTACATTTCCTGGGGAGATGTGAACAACTATTGATTCAATTCAAAGAGGGTACTAGTGACAGACCTAAGAAATAATTCAACCCAACTCAAAATTGGTGACCCAGGAAGTTAATTTGGCATCATAATAGAAGTACATAATTGAGGGATTTCTAACAAGAGCATGATGACCCAAAAACAGCATTACTTTGCTATTGTTGTGATAAAACACCATGACCTAGGCAACTTACAGAAATGTATTTTAGCTTACAGTTGCAGAAAGCTAAGAGCCCACCAGGACAGGGAAGCATGACCATGAGCAGCTGGTACGATGGCAGGAATTTGAGGTAACGTCTTTTACACAAACACAAAGCAGAGAGAGCAAACTAGAAGCAGTGCAAAGCTCTGAATCTCACAAAACTCCTCCCCAGGGGTGCAGGTCTTCCAGCCAGGCCACACCTCCCAAACGTCCCCAAGCTACATCACCAACTGAAAACCAAGTGTTCAGATACCTAAGCTGGTGAAGGACATTTCTCATTCAAACCAAAATAGTCACCTAGAAGTCCAACCCCATCTTCTGTAACAATTTCACACAAGCTTTTTCATGAAGTCTTACTTTCAATTACACTTCTACATTCTGTATAGGCTAGCATGTCCCCAAAGATGACCTATGGCTGCGGCACAGAAGGAGTAATATCTGAGATCCTTAGAGTCCCGTGATGACATCCCTCTCCTTCCACCAGCATATGTAACAGTCTGCTACAATTACCATATACCTAGCTATCAGTGTTTCATTTTAGTCATATGTTGGGACAACAACTTCTGCTCCATGGTGACAGAGAATCAGGTCATTCCCAAAGGATTGCTTTTCCCCAACATCATCACATAAGAATATTTGTATTTCAGGTCTATACCACCATGAGCCTTTCCACACTCAGGTTTGTGAAAATAGATCATCACCATATTTTCAATAAGTTTCCCAGGACTCTGAGATTCACTTGAGACTCTTGTCTCCTGAACCTGCAATGGTATCACTTTCCAACCCTTTTAGTAATGAACATAAATGAAAGTCAATAATGATTTTTTAAAAATAAATAAATAGAAGCATTTGTCCCCAAGATCTAGTCAAAGGAGAATGTTAACTAGCTTACCTATTTCAGGATTCAGGCAAGGTGATTTGAATTATACTTTCTCCATCTGAAATTTGAGAAACAATCTAGCCTGCATCTGCCCACTCTAGCCTGGATCTCAGGTATCAGGAGGCTACTGAGAACATTGGGACTCCTCCATATGACTAGCTTGCACCTTCAGGTTCCTCTCAGGGCTGGACAAAAATTAATTCCTTTCACTGACTATGGGTATTCTGAATGCCCAGGTTGATGATCTCATGGATCAGATAATAGCCAGCCCATGATAAACATCCCATAGTACATGGTTGTGCAGTGGCTCCTGACCAAGGGAGACAATCAGCTCTCTAAGTTTTCAGTAGTCTGTGACATCTTCAGTTATGCATCTAGTCAGACACTAGCTCAAAGTTTATTCAAGATGGAGCCCTACCTGTAGTCATCTTAGGTTCTCATCTCCTGCTTCCTTATACACTAATTTTAAGGAAGGGAAAGTATCACAAATTCCTCTCCTTGGAATTTGAAACACTATATAAATGTAGGAAGGACACATCACAACTGCCTCCTTTAATACTTTACATATGAAATGGAGGAAGGCATAGTTTTCATGGCTTTACTGAGTGAAGGTGATTATTTCCTATAAAACAGCTATATTACATGTTTGTTTTTTAGTTTTCTTTAATTCTACTTAATGAGATAAGTGGGAGATAGATAGATAGATAGATAGATAGATAGATAGATAGATAGATAATAAATACATAGATACATACATAGATCATAGATACACAGATCAAAAAACCACATAGACTTACTATTGTTCCCTTCTTTAAATGGACCTATAGATCACCTGGATGAGAAATCATCTCTCAGGAAGCTGTTAGTTCCAGAAACCTCAGGAAACATAATACACTCAATGCTGTGTTAAGAAAATGGGAGGAATAGCTAGCCCCTTAAAGAGATATGCACTTAAATACTCCAGAAGCCCCTCCCTAGTACTGCTGTGACTGCCCACATTCTGAACTTCAAAAACAGAATTTTTCTGTCATTTATTTATGATTTTAGATTCATTTTATAAAGAATTCATACATGCTTAATGTTTTGATGACACTTCCATTATCCCCTATAACCACTTTCCCTTCACAACTTCATGTGCTCTCTCTCTCTCTCTCTCTCTCTCTCTCTCTCTCTCTCTCTCTCTCTCTCTCTCTCCTCACACTGAGTCCATCTACTTAGAGCTGCCTTTATGTGCATTGGATGCAGCACCATCTGCTGGAGCAAATGCAAATTCCAATATGATGAGATGTCGCTTCCCTCTTGAATCAGTGGTTACTACCTGAAAACTGAAAGACAGAGCTAATGAAGATGAAAATTAAAAAGTGCATTTGCTCATAGAATCCCTCTTCTCTCTCTTTGACTGGACTCCTGGAACTCTGTCTGGTGACTGGCTGTGGACCTCTGCATCTGCTTCCATCAGTCACTGGAGAAAAATTCTGTGATGATAGTTAGGATATTCACCGGTCTGATCTCTGGGGCAAGCCAGTTCAGTTCAGGCACCCTCTCCACTATTGCTAGTAGCCCAGGCTGGGGTCATCCTTGGGGATTCCTGACAACTTCCCTAGCATTAGGTTTCTCTCTATCCTCATGATATCTCCCTCTATCATGGTATCTCTCTCCCCTCCCTGTTCCAGTTCAACCGTCCCATTCCCTTATGTTCTCATGCCCTATCCCCTACACTCCATTGCCCACCCCTCATCCCCAGTTTACTCATGGATATCTCATCTATTTCCCCTTCTCAGGGAGGTCCATGTGTTCCTCTTTGGGTCTTCCCTGTTAGTTAGCTTCTCTGGAGTTGTGGGTTGTTGCCTGATTACCCTTCGCTTTATATCTAGCTCATGATGGGGAAACACGCAGGGACGACCAAACCAAACTAGAGTGAACTCATAAAAGTTGGATCAATGACTGTAGAGTCTACATGGAACTGGACTTGGCCTTTTGCATGGTAAGACAGTTGTGCACCTTGATCTGCTTGGGAGGCCCCCTGGTGGTAGGATCAGAATCCATCTGGTGCATGAGCAGGTTTTGTGGAGCCCACTACCTATGATGGGATACCTCTTGCAGCCTTGAGGCAGGGGGAAGGGCTTGGACTAGCCTCTACTGAGTGTGCCTCTCCATGGGAGGTCTTGCCTTCTTGTGGGTGGGAGTGGGGGGTGGGTTGGGAGGCGGAGGCTGGGGGGGCTGGAGGGGGGAAGAGGGGGATCTTTGATTGGTGTGTAAAATGAATGAAAAAATTGTCTTAATTTAAAAAAAAGAAAGAAAATTAAAAAGTAAATTTTATAAGCTGTTGGTGGAAATGTAGATTAGTGTCGGGGAAGTAGCTAATTGTTGGAACATGGTCGTGGGATGGCAGACACATGTAACCTCACAGAAGTCAAGCTTATACAAACTGAGTTTGTCAGTGTCAGGAAGACCTAAAAGGCAGCAACAGGCTCTCCAGTCACATCTGTGACATGCAAACCAACCAGTCAAAAGCCTCCTCCTGTCTCAGTCCACAAATCCTAGAAGATGGTGTCCTTCTACTTTAGTCATCTGAAGACCAGAGTTCAGACCATACTATATCTCTGAGTCCACAGAAACTACCCAAACTCCCCCAGCCTAGACTATAACTACTGCCATGTCCCGTGCTTCAGAGAAATCTCGACAAGGTTCTAGCTCCTGAGGGCTGGGTTCAAGCCTTCTTCCTCCTGATCATTGGTTCTCCACAGATAACCTCATATAATGTGGCCTGCCTCCTGTCTCTGAGATCCATGAAGATGCAAAACATGCTTTCCAACCTCTTCTCATCCTCATATCACTAACCGATTGACTATTATATACAAGAACAAAAAGAGCTACAAATTTCATCCAAGACATACTTTCTTTGAAATAATCAGAAAAATTATGCTCAAATATCTGTTGCCCACACTCAGCCAACTTAACTAATAAGGTTAAAACACCAAAGCATCTTGAATGCTCTCCTGTGGCCACATCCCTTGCTGAGCAGACCCCACACACAGATCATTAAAAGGACAGTTTGTTATCAGCACGACCTGCACATCTCGATAATCCCAACTGGTTTCAGCTATCAAACAAAAGCTTTTCAGAGAAACTTCTTTCAGTTAGACTGCTTCCATGAAACGGGGCTTGGATCTTCATGATTAATCATAAATTTGCAAACAAACATTACAGTAAGTGAAGGTCAGTGTGTACCTGAAGAACAAAGCCAGTACAAACTGCCACTGAGATGTCACATGGTAAGACAGACATGGAACATTCTGGGTGAAGATCAGAGGCTAGAAAGGAGATGCTTGACATTTAGGAATTACTGCCAAATCAGATAAACTAAGTCAATGTGAAAGAAATTTTTGAGTAAATAGAAAAAAAAGTCTAAAAAGTAAAAGAGATGAGCGAAAAAGATAAAATATATTTTAACACAATTAGGAAATCCTTTAACAGAAGTAGAGAAAAATCAGAAAAAAAATAATTTTATATCATCAAAGAACTCTGTCAGTTATCTCTCCACAGGGAGAGAAATCTATAACCTCTAAATTGAATGGTTTTCCAAGGCTGTGGGAAAGACCAATATCTAGACAAACCTTCACAAAATAATGAGCATGGAATAGGGAAATAGCTGTTTCTAGACTGTGTACTATGCACATGGCCCTGGATTAGATACTCAGAACCTCATAACGTGTATATCTGTATATACATCAATGTGTAATCTATATTCAAGAAGTAAAGACAAAAGCATCACAAATTAAGGTCATTCTCAGCTTGAGGGGGAACTTGGGGACAACCTAGATTACATACAAATGTGTCTGAGAGGAGAGTATAAAATAGCAAACACAGACTAAAGGGGGAGATCCTATATTTTCTGGAGAGAAAAACATGGAACCCTCTGAAAAGCCACTTTGCATATGTCTGGAATAGACTTCTCTTCTGTAGGGGTCTTTGAGGGGGAAAAAAGCATTCAAAGTTCTGAAGGAGAATAGGCACAGCATGAGAAATCGTGTGAGTCAATAAAATGAGGCCCAGAAATGCAAGAGCATAATAATTTTCAACACATAACAACTAGCAGTTTCTACCTCTGTGTGTTCTGTAAAGAACTGTCCATAGGTGTTCTCTCATTTTTTCTAATGCTTCTCATTGGAAATGAATGACATTTCTATTGAGCAATCAATAGGGCTTCAAGATAGAGTCACCTGTAGTCACAAGTGAAGACAGATGATAATGACAACAGCTCACATATGAGCTGGTGAACATATTTACAAGAAAAGCACAGTAAAAATTATTTTTAATAGTGCATATGGAATAGTATCTGAGGCAACTTCCAATGCTGCATAGAGAGAGTGAGGAATCCAGACATGCACACCCATCAGAGGGTGGAGGGCTATCTGTCATATCGTAGTGACAAGGGCAGGGTGCAAAGCAGATGTGCAAAGACTACACACTTAGACCTCTAGATTAGGGAGAAATTTAATTCTAAATTGAAATTATCTAACAAGTAATTTATAAGCATTTAAATGAAAACAATTAACTTGACTTCTCATGGTGCTGGGGATTGAGCTCAGGGCCCCTTTGCATGCTAGGTACGTGCTCTACACTGTGCTACAACCCTATAGAGACCCATCTTTATAGAGTTTCACAATGCAAACTAAAAGAGAAAGGTCTTAAATGTTCTAGGGAAATAAGAAAAAAAGTTTCTTCTATGTAAAACCTAACTTCTTGAATCTATTCGAAGAGAAAGTGAGGAACACACTGTTCAACGCACAGGGCCAGGAAAGGACTTTCTGGTCGAGACCTAGAGAGCTCGGTCATTAAGGCTATTAATCAATGAATAGGACCTCATGAAACTAAAATGTAACTGTACAGCAAAGGACCCCATCATTCAAATGAACAGGCAGTCCATACGGGGGGGAAACTTTACCAATTATGTATCTGACAGAGGATTATTGTCTAAAATATCCAAAAAATTAAACACCAAAAAAAACCCACACAACCAAATTTAAGGTGGGGGCATGGAACTAAAAAGAGTTTTCAAAAAGAAGGAGGAGGAGGAAGAGGAGGAGAAGGAGGAAGAGGAAGAAAAAGAAGAAGAGGAAAAGGAAGAAGAAGAGGAGGAAAAAGAGGAAGAGGAAGAAAAAGAAGAGGAAGAAGAAGAGGAAGAGAAAGAAGAAGAAGAAGAAGAAGAAGAAGAAGAAGAAGAAGAAGAAGAAGAAGAAGAAGAAGAAGAAGAAATACAAATGGCTGAGAAAGAACTTTAAGAATGCTCAACATTCTTAGCCATTAGGGACATAAGTTGAAACTACTTTGAAATTTCAACTTCCCTTAGTCTAAATGGCTACACACACACACACACACACACACACACACACACACACACACACACACACGATAATAAATGCTGGTGTGTATGTGGGGAAAGGCAAATAGTTATTCATTGTTGATGGGAGTATTTCCACAATGCAGTCACTATGAAAATCACTGGGGTAATTTGTCAGAAAGCTAAAATTATTTCTATGACTCAGCTACTCCTAGGCAAATTCCTATATCCTCTAAGAGAGACACGCATGTTCATTGCTGCTCATCAGAGATATGCATGCTCATTGTTCATATCCATCCTCAAGAGAGCTTATTCATGTTCCTTGCTTCTCTCTTCACAATATCTAGGAAACCACCCAGATGTCCAAGAACTGATGAGTGGCTAATGAAATGTTGTCAACTTACACAGTGAAATGTTATCCAGCTGTAAAGAAAATGAAACTATGAAAATGGCCTGTAAATGAATGGAACTGGAAATAATCCTGCTAAGGGAAGTAATCCAGATTCAGAAATACAAACACCATATGTTCTTTCTCAATGTGGATTCTAGCTTTGAATATATATATATCCCCATAAGTCAAAAAATTAATAAAAGTCAAAAAATTATATATATAATACCCCATAAAAGTAAAAAAAAAATAGTAGGGGGTCATGGGAGGGGAAGAATTCAAGGGAAGGGAGATAGGACATGAAGAGGGAAAGAGGACTAATGAAACAGGAAGGGTTAAATGTGGTGGTGGGTACATGGGAAAGATGGAGGAAAGAGTATAGGGAGGGATAACTAACACTAAAGACCTTTGAAAACGCCACAAGGAAACCTACTATTGTAGAAGTTTATGAAAATATATATACATATATATATACAACATATATATATATATTTATATATGCAACAATCATTCTCACCTACAGAGCCATCTCCTTAGTCCTGTCTCTCTGTTTCTTTAACTGTGAATTCAACAAGATTACATGTTCCTTCCATCACACCTTCTATACCATGATGGACTGTGTCTCTTAAACTATAGGCAAAATACTCCTGTCCTCCCTTGGGATGTCAATAAGAGTACAATAAGAGTAACACAGCATGTCAGCAACATATCCATCGTATAAACGCAAGATCAGGACATTTTTCAAACACAATAGAACTATCATTTTTTTGTCCTATACACCCACTTCTAGGAAATGTCTAATGAGTATTCTCTCACCATATTGACATGCTATTTCAGAAGAAAGGTATACTGTGATCAATACAGTTACTTGATATTGGATGGTATGGATCTTTCACTATGGTTTAATGGCATCTGCATCCCATCGCTATTAAAACTTTTTCATAGTAAATAGACATGAAAGAAGTAAGGTGGCTGGATCATTTTAGAACTGAATATAACTAAAAATATAAAACAACATCAGATTATTATAAGGCCACTCTGCAAAACGTTCATCCTAGAATGTGGCAATAGTAGGCTAACACAAACCACACCAGAGGATCAGCCTTGGCCTTACTGAGAGAGGCACACAAACACTACTGCAGCTCCTCTTGTGAGAGACAAAGGACATAGAGACACAGTATAAAATACTCTTGTCCACAGATGACATTGAATCTAGTGGAGTCTCCAGATCTTACTGCTAATTCACAGAGAACAGAAGTGAAAGACTAGGAAACTGATCCTAAAAGAATCAGTCCAGTAAAGAGTGGGAGATACACTATCAGAAAAATGACCTAGTTTCTCATACAACCCAAAGTAAGAGAAGATGACAGGTATTTTATAGTACAAGACAGAAAAGAGCCAAAAGCAGAGTGTGACCATGTTTGGGTCCACAGTGAGGAATAAGGAGGTCCCTGCATCTGTAGTTACTGAGGACATTCCCACTCAGGGATCAACAGAATTGCAAGTCTTAGAGCCACCTGTAATCACAGGGGACATTGGACAATAGCAACAACTTGACACCTGAGCTGGTAAAAAGTGCTTTATAGGAGAATCAGAAATAAATATTTTAATATTTTTTTATTCTCATTTTGCTAGTCACATAAATGTCTGGGATAACTGTCCAGTGCTATCCCCAAAGGCTGAACATTCCACAAACAATAGGTCAGTGAGTAGACAGCTGTGTGTCAGTGAGACCATATGACAAGGGCAGACAGGACCCAAGCTCCTGGTTCCCTGTCTCCTTTTAGTTGACTCTGGCCAGGGTTTAGAATGGGACATTTGTAGCAAATTCTTGATATGCATGAACATTTTCATCATCACTTTTGTCTGAAAGTTTGTGATGTATCCACAATATTTTTTAAATGGTGTCACTTAAACCATAATAACATGAAAGTCTGGAGAAAATAACTCTTTCTACCTCCTATACATGTCCTGTACTATAAGATAATGGGGTACAAACTATAAATGAAACCAATGAATGTGCAATTTTATAAGTTTTAAAAGCCTTGGGAGTAAACACATTTTTTAAAAATTGTGTGAGTTTCCTATGGAGCATTCCCATACCCTGGTTAGATAACAGGAAA
Source organism: Peromyscus eremicus (assembly GCF_949786415.1). Taxonomy (NCBI): domain Eukaryota; kingdom Metazoa; phylum Chordata; class Mammalia; order Rodentia; family Cricetidae; genus Peromyscus; species Peromyscus eremicus. The sequence continues at coordinate 13,590,394 of NC_081433.1, read as the reverse complement.
TTAGCATTTCCAGGAGGAGATCAACATCTAGGCCCAGGCAAACAAAGACTGGAATGACCTCAGGATTTGAGATGCCTCAGGATAAAAGATGTGAAGCTTGGCTCTAGATTGCCGCCCCTCCTTACAGTTATCTTTGAGGCCACGTCATCCTGGCTGTCTATTAATACAGATGCACTCTGTACTCTGGGTTTGTCTTTGAGCTCAGTTTTCCAGCTCTGGGCTTGTCTTCTAATCAGCTCAGCAACCATGAAGATCTTCTGCTTTCTGTGGCTGATGCTCTGTCTACAAATCTTCCAGGTCAATCCAGGTAAGTACCAAGACCTGCTAAACCCCTGATCAGGGCTGGGAACATGGGGTCTACAAACAGGTGATAAATGTGTTCTGGATCTGAGGAACAATCAACAGAAGAGCATTCCTGGGGTCAACAGCTGACAGCCAACAGTCATCAGGGTCTCAATCTGTGCCCTAGATATCAGGACAATGAGTTTGGCCAGAATGAAGAACTAGTAAGAGAAATTTCCCAAGACCTTTAATCCCTTTTTTGTCATGGTAATGTAGGACATATTCTTTGTAGAAAGTATTCCTCTGCACCTGCAAGAAGGCACAGCTCCCTGAGAGGCCAGATTCCTATCTGGAGCCAGGTGCCCGCTCCTTTACTGCCTTTCATGGATCCATTTAACACATGATTACAATACTCCGGGCTAATGGAGACCATGAAGATGAGGTTCTAGAGTAGGTAAATTTGTGACAGATGCAGCATGCGGGTCTTGAAAAGCAGTGTATATGAAGTGTAGACATAGAATAAAACACAAAGGTTCCTATTTTAATTAATTCCTCACAATGCCTCTGTAAATAAAAGGGGGTCACAACCCATTTCTTGGAGAGTTTACCCCTGTCACATGACTAGTGTTCAGTAGGTCAAGACCCCAACCCAAGGCTTCAGTTGTGATGTGGCCTTGTGGAGACCTCAAGGGTTTAGAGTGTAGCATGACACTGAAGGGAAGGTGCAGGAAGGGTCATACATCCCAAGAACAAGTTCAAGAATGGCCTGAGGTGGAATCAAAAGGCCGCACATCTAGGGCTAGAGAACCCTAAAGGTTTCTGAATAGCACAGGAACAGAATGGAAGATGGCTTTTTCAGAAATTGATTTGTTTGGGAGAAAATTACAGGCCAATAACAAATGAGCAAGAATGGAAAAGGTAATTCACTAGGCATTCCCATTAGCAAAGCTTTGTTGTAACTGAAGTTTTCCTGCATCCCAGCTCCTGCAGCTGCTCAGACCCAAGTAAACACACAGAGCCTTATATTACATATAAACTGTATGGCCATAGCAGGCTTCTTGATATCTAGTTCTTATATCTTAAATTAACCCATTTCCATTAATCTGTAAGTTGCCACATGGCTTGTGGCTTACCAGTACTTTTACATCTTGCTTCCTCTGTGTCTGTCTGGTGACTTCTGACTCAGCCTTCCTGTTCCCAGAATTCTCTTTTCTGCTTGTCCCACCTATACTTCCTACCTGGCTACTGGCCAATCGGCATTTTATTTATTAACCAATCAGAGCAACACATTCACAGCATACAGAGCAATATCCACAGCACTTTGTCCCTTTGATGTACCTGTCCCCATGTCATTAACTGTACTCCACAGGAAATCAGCTAAGTTAACCCAGCCCTCTACATAGGCATTTATAGCTCCAAGACATCTTTCTTCCTTTCCCTAAAGGCTGAACACACATATCATTTAGGTTTGGTCCATTCCCTGCCTTCAAAATGAGGCAAAGGCCGGGCGGTGGTGGCGCACGCCTTTAATCCCAGCACTCGGGAGGCAGAGGCAGGCGGATCTCTGCGAGTTCGAGGCCAGCCTGGACTACCAAGTGAGTTCCAGGAAAGGCGCAAAGCTGCACAGAGAAACCCTGTCTCGAAAAACCAAAAAAAAAAAAAAAAAAAAAAAAAATGAGGCAAAGATGAGGATTCCAGGACAGGATTCTATGCTCCAATTCCCGTCTTCTCTGTCTATACTATATGTCTCACCAAGGAATTTCCCAATGACCAGATGGCCTAACTTCTTCTACCTCTCTGATCTGGCATGGACCAGCAGGCCATTCTTCAGTGACAGGGGGAGAACAGGAGATAAAAAAAATAAAGAAGATAGGAAACTTGGGGTCAGGAGGTCTTACATGAGCTGTTGGCTCATGCCAAGCAATATAGAATCTTAGATGTGATTTGCAGGGGGGAAATGGGACAGTCAGAAGAAGGCTATCATACAATGAAACAAAGTTATCAGGAAGCTAATCAGTCAGTGCTGCACAAAGGGAACACATAATATCTCCAATGTGTCACAGACTGAGCACATAGTAGCCTTAGGACTCACCAAAACTTTGATTTCTGCCAGGTGGTAGTGGCACACGCCTTTAATCCCAGAACTCAGGAGGCAGAGCCAGGCAGATCTCTGTGAGTTTGAGGCCAGCCTGGACTGCAGAGTGAGATCCAGGACAGGCACCAAAACTACATGTAGAAACCCTGTCTCGAAAAACAAAGCAAACAAACAAACAAAAAAAACAACTTTGATTTCTTTGAAACCCTAGCCCCATCCCCAGACCAAACCATGCCAGGTCTGCCCCTGGGAAAAGACACAAAACTAGAGTTCCCTTTTATTGGGACCACCACAAAAGCTTTGGATCAGCCTGGCTCCCAACACTGATCTCTGAAATAACCCCTGGGAATATCCCACAGTGGCATTCAGAGTCCATCTAGAGACTGTAAGCCCATTGCCTAAGACAACAGCACTGTAGCCTTCACATCAGTCTGGACAGAGCAGCTGGTTAGCAAGACAAGGGGAGGCACAGCTGTTGTCCATTGTAACGCCTTAACAAGAATGTCTTACTTTATTTCCAGCTGACTAATAGCAATGGCCCTTCTTCTACACATACATTTGAGTCTCCTGATTGGGAGTGGAGAAAAAAAAATAGACTCAGGTGAACAACAGCACTTTGTGAGACTGAATGCACTAAAAATATTTACCCCAAGTTTTATAACAGTAAGACAGACTATTCCCCTGTACTAAAAATTATTGGATTAAAATCTACATAAAGACATCTGATGCTCAGTGACACATAACAAACTTTCCAAGAAGCCAGTGCATCTCCCAGTGATTTTTTTTCCAGAAAACTACATTTTAAACTCAGCAAAATATGGCTTTGCTTTCATGGGATCATTGAAAAGTGTTCAGTCTCTCTGGCACTCAGAGCCTCTCTGAAAATAAGAAAAAGAAAAGGATTCTTGGAAAGCAAAAGACAGAAAAGAAATGGACTAGTTGTCCACCAAGGTAAAATGACCAGCTTTAGGATGTGAGAAATGACTAAGATCAGTCAAACCTCTTCCTTGGTAAATATGAGAAGCTGTCAACCCAGACTGGCTGGATGGTAAACCAGCACCACTGCCTAAGGACATCTTGAACTCAGATCATAACTGAATCACTTCACACAAAGCCCATAGCTATTTCTTTCTTGTGATGAACAGAATTCAGTTAAAGAAAAGCCAGAAAAACATGCTTATGGAGTAACAGGATCCGGTGGTCAGCCAAGGGGTATGGTTAGATGAAATGAGATTCAAAATGGGTCTACGAGAATCCATCCTGGTCCAGGTTCTTTCTTTGTGGGCTTTCTGCTCTGTGAAGAGAATGACACCACATTTGTCATCTGATAGATCAGAGAGATGTTGAATTAACTGCATTCTGAATCTCTTCTTGACTCTAAAACAGTCCTATTATATTTAACGCTCTCTGCTTAGCAAGTGCCTTAGTTTCTTTTTCTGGTGTTATGGTATAATATTCTGACAAAAACAACATAGGGGAGAAAGTGTGTATTTCACAGCTCAGTATATTAGTACACTGTGGCAGGGAAATCAGAGCTGTAGGAGCTTAGAGTAGGTAGTCACATTGCATCCATGGAATGGATAATTTTGTCTACTTGACATAATCTAGAATAGCTTGGGAAGAGATTGTCAGTGAGGGATTGACTAGATTAGGGTTTCCTGTGGACATATCTGTAGGTGATTGTCTTTCTTGAGTTAAATGCCCATTGATAATGTCACCATTTAGGTTTAGGGCCTCGATTGTAAAAGAGTACAGAAGGAGAACTAAACACTGTCATGCATGTCTCTCTCTCTCTCTCTCTCTCTCTCTCTCTCTCTCTCTCTCTCTCTCTCTGCTTTTGATTGTGGGTGTGACTACTAACTGCTTCAAGTTCCTTGTAGTGATGGACTATAACTTGTAATTGTGAACTAAGCACTTTCACCCATAAGTTGTTTTTGTCAGAATATTTTGTCACAACAATTGGAAAGGAAACTACAATAATCCACAGTTCAAAATCAGAGAGCAATGAACGAATACATACTTGCTCAGTTTCTCCATTTTATACATTCAATGATGTCTGCCTGGCGAATAGTCCCATTCACAGTTACATTGGATCTTTCCACATCAATTAACACCATAAAGATAATCTCCCACAAGCATACCAGAGGCCCATCTCCCAAGTGAATCTAGATTCTGTCAAGTTGACAATTTAAAATAACCACAAAACTGATCAAAAATAAAGAAGAGAAACATATATATATATATATATATATATATATATATATATATATATATATATATATATGAATAATTAGATTGGTGATCTCATTAAGAAAAACAAACAAGAAAAAGCAGAGTGGACTTCTATCAAAGTGCTTTCAAAATTTTATTTCTATTGCTCTTCCTAGAAACAGACAATCAGTTGCAACTAGTTTACCAGGGAACATAGAGTACACTAAGCATCCTCTTAGAATCATGCCAGCATAAACAGTACCACAAAAGGACAGAAAATCTGGTTGTTCACATCTAGAGAGTCTAACTGAGTATGATCATACATAAGGCCAACATTAGTGAGGTCATTGCCTTTACAGCAATCATAAGCAACAGAAGCCAGAGCCTATCCAATGTAGAGAAAGGATATGAGACCAAACTCAGGAAAAATGGATTTAGTGTGAGCAACTGAGTGGCTTAGGCTGTGATACTTCTCTGAGAGAGTGCTGGAATGGTAAAGGCAGAATGTCACTCCATTTTCTCCCTCCTCCATAGCACCACTGGCCTACTGAATAGTTTGTGGTGATGAGAATTTTCTACAGCCAGAGATGGGGATTCTTCCTTTAATCCCAGCATCTAAGAGGGCAGAGAAAGAGCATTTCTGTGATTCAAAGCCAGCCTGAGCTACATAATGAATTCCAGGCCAGTAAGTCTTATAGAGTGACATCCTGTCTCAAAATAAATAGAAAGGAATACTCTGCACATGCCCCTTCTAATGTAATCACTACTAGCTATGTGGTTATTGAGCCCTGGAACTTTCCCTGGTAAGCAAGTTAATGGTTATTGAGCCCTGGAACTCTCCCTGGTAAGTGAGTTTATGATTATAGAGCCCAGGAGCTCCCCCTGGTGAATTCAAGACAGGTCTGTTTTTATTAGAGATCCTGAATTTTAGTTGTGGACAGTTCTTTAAATTATAAAATTCTCTATGTACTTTGGGTAGAACTCTCATGCCTTCATCAAACATGCTAAAAATCACTGCAGATAGAGCCCACAGTCAGGTTTTTCTGCTTTTTTTTTTTTTTAGTTGCTGGTAAAGACACACATGAATGTGCCAAGAGAAAAGGAATCTGTGAAGCCAAAAGATGTTCACTTTTTTATATTCAAATTGGCACCTGTTTTCAAAGAAAATCCACGTGTTGTATAAAAAGATGGAGTAGAAACATCAAAACGAAGAAAGTGTAACCATTGCTTTAATAAAGGAAAACATTCTTTGAGGTATAGCTTCCTCAGACTAAAATGAGTCTTCTGTAAATTTGTATTGAGTTAAGAAAATGTGGGTCATTTCAGGGTACCTGCAGTGAAGGACAGGCCAGTCAAAAACACATGTCTGTTCAAGGGGAAATATGGCCATAAATTAAGCAAATATTATTCCACTTGATTTTTGAAGAAATGTACTATTGAAGACCATTTTACTCAGAGTAGGAAGTCATCTCAGGTGTCAAGAGGAGGGAGCAGGGACATTGAGCCACTTCTACCTAAAAATAGTTTATGTCTTCAGGACTTGTTCAGATCCAACCATCAAGACCATCTTCCCATCCCCCTCATATCTGTAGGTTTCCATGCCGCCATGGGTACCTGCCACACTTGGATTCAATTACCATCATTGCATTTTGGTTTCTGAATCCAGTGGCTGCCATTCCCACACCAAGTTATGACCAACAAAAGACTACTGTGACACTCTTCAGAGATAAGACTAGCTTTACACTTTTAATCTATTAACTTATTTCTTACAAGACTCCGAAAAGACTATAGACTTATGAGGCTTCCAGAGTTGGTGAGAAGAGAGTAAGAGCAATTCTGTGAGCTAAAGAGAAGGGGGAAAACAGACACTGCTACTTTTCTAATAGTGAGCATTTTGGGCTTATGGCATTATCCCAACAACTACACATAGAATCTGAATCCTTTTTACATCACTGAGTCACAGCATCAAATGTAAAAATCTCTGCTAGCTAAAACTATATTTATTAAATCTCTGACCTGATCCAAATTTGAGGACAAGGATTGTAACACCCTACTCCCTTAATATTTGCTCTCACACATTATATTCAAGTTAGCTTCTATAAATCAGGAAATGGAAACAGTGTTTTGGAAGGCAATGCACATCCTCATGAGTAACACTGTGTGATTAATCTTGACATAACATTTAGTAGTCAAGGTCTACTATGTATACAGAAGCACATAGGAGTTTGGATGGTCCTAAGAAAACCTAGGACAAGCAAGGCCTTTATCTAATGGTGGTCATCATCATTTCTCTACAATCTGGAATTCCTTTACCTACTCTATTACCTAAAGGATGGCCTCTTATAGTTATTGATTTAAAAGACTATTTCTTCTCAACATCCTTACGAGAAAAAGACAAAGAAAAATTTGCCTTCATGATACCTACTTATAATAATTCTCAGCCAGTCAAGAGATATCAATGGACGGTCCTCCCACAGAGAATGTTAAATAGCCCAACCCTGTGCCAATATTTGTATGACAGTCATTGGAATTAATACATAAACAATTTCCTAAACCTATAATTTATCATTACCTGGACAATATTTTATTAGCTGATTCAAATGCAGATAACTTAGAAAGAATATTTGAAGAAGTAAAGAAAATTTTGCCTTGTTAGGGATTACAAATTGCTCCTGAAAAGATACAAAGGGAAGATTCTATTAATTATTTAGGATATAAAATAGGTCTACAAAAAAATTAGACCCCAAAAGGTGCAAATTAGGAGAGATCAATTACAGACTCTTAATGACTTTTAAAGATTATTTGGAGACATTTCCTATCTACGGACTGCTATTGGGGTAAAAAATGATGAAATGAGTAATTTTTTCAAAACCTTATATGGTGACAAGGACTTAAATAGTCCAAGAGAATTATCAGCTGAAGACGAGAGTGAATTGGCTTTGGTGGAAAAGAAAATACAAGACGCATATGTGGATTGTGTGGATCCAAAGCTTGATTGCATTTTGGTTATTTTACCCTCTAAGCATTCTCCTACAGGAATTTTAATGCAGAGGGAAGATATTATATTGGAAACCAAATAAACAAAGTAAAAAATTAAAAACTTATGTGGAAAAGATCTCTGACTTTATTTTAAAAGGAAAATTGAGACGTCATCAATTAGCAGGAATAAACCAAATAGAAATTGTATTACCTTTAACTGAGGAGGACATTGAAAAATTATGGGCAGAAAGTGAACCTTGGCAAAGAGCTTGCACTAATTTTTTGGGAGAGATTAACAACAAATACCTCAAAAGTGATAGAATTCAACTTATAAAGAGAGCTAACTGGCTCCTGTCTCACATTGTGCAGAAAACACCAATATCTGGAGCGCCTACATTTTATACAGACACAAACAAACAAGGAAAGGCAGGTTACAAATCAGAAAATTTAAGTAAAATGGTTCAAAGTCCTTATAATTCAGTTCAAAAAATCAAAATTATATGCTATTCTGATGGTATTAATGGATTTTTTGGAACCTCTCAACATAGTCACTGACTCTCAGCATGCTGAAAGAGTGGTCTTATACATTGAGACTGCAGAATTTATCCCTGATGAGTCAGAATTAACTTTGTTATTTATTCAGTTAAAAGACATAATCAGTAATAGGAATCAACCCTTATATATAACTTACACCCGATCCTATATGGATCTGCCAGGCCCTCTAGCACAAGGAAATGATGAGATTGATAAACTATTGATAGGAAATGTGCTGGAGGCCTCAGAATTTCATTTTTAAAAAATCATGTCAATAGTAAGAGTTTAAAAAAGGATTTTCCATAACCTGGCAACAAGCCAAGGAAATTATAAGAAAATGTCCTACTTGTTCTTTTTATAATCAATCTCCACTACTAGCAGGATGTAACCCAAAGGGTACTCAGAGGAATGAAATCTGGCAGATAGACGTGTTTCATTTTGTAGAATTTGGAAAACTGAAATATGTACACTACACCATTGATACCTATTCAGAATTTCAATGGGCAATGACTCTGAGTTCTGAAAAGGCTAATTCTATAATCACACATTTACTAGAAGTTATGGCCATCATGGGTATAACTGCACAAATTAAAACTGACATTGCTCCAGCATATGTCTCTGGTAAAATGAGACAGTTTTTTGCTTATTACAATATAAAGCATATCACACGTATACCACACAATCCTGTTGGCCAAGCAGTCATAGAATGATCAAATTGAACTCTAAAGGATATGCTAAATAAACAGAAAGGGGTAACAAAATTCCCCAGAAATAGATTACATAATGCTCTATTAACTTTGAATTTTCTCAATGCTAATAAAAAGTAACAACAGCTGAGGAGGGACATTGGATAATAGAAAAAACTACAGAATTAAACCAGCCTGTATACTTTAAAGATGTGCTGACCTCAGAATGGAAACCAGGATATGTATTACATTGGGGATGAGGTTTTGCTTTTATTTTTATAGGAGAAGAAAAGCAATGGATATCATCAAAATTGAGAAAGGTTAGATATGAACAAGAGAGACCTCTTAATTAGAAGAGGTGATAATTCATCAATCACCATGACCATTCAATTTAAACTAACTTATACCACTAACAAATGCTTTTCATGTAATCAGATATAACTTGTCAAAAGGGAACCTCCCAAAATTAGGGTTGGAGAAGGGTTTTTGTTTTTGTCTTTCAGGAGAATGAAGTCTAAGGAATCTGGAGAACACTGGACAAATGAGACACCTGAAGAAAAAGGACAAATCATCCAGAAAAAAAAATGTCCCAGGAAAAAGAGTAAATTGTCCTAGTGGTATATCACATATAAAATTTTGTAAGTCTTCCTAAATATTTGCTGCTGCTGTTCTCTACAGACACACAATGCAAGTCATCATTATGAAGTCCCAGCTCAATTAAAAATTAAAGCTGGCTTTGGGGTTGGAGTACTGCTCTCTCCTCAAAACCCAAGCATGTTGTTAAAAGAAAATGCAAAATCCCTGTATCATATCAGAAGAGCCATCTGATATGGGACAGAAGAAAACCAAAATTAAGGGGCTATTCTATTGCCACTAATCTCATAACTCTTTTGTTCTATTTTGGCTATTTAAAACTTTTCTTAAGGTATGAATTTTATATCAAAATTTATTAGATTAATATATATATATTTTAAACTTTTGTCATGATATTAATGGTCATAGAGTACTAACTAATCCTAGAAAAAAGACTTCATCTAGCTGCCTGTACATGTTTTTCAGGTTTGAGTTTCTATCTGTTTTCTGCAGGGAACCAAGACCACATCTAACAGTGACTTTGAAGTATCAAAAAAGATGATGGGGCCCCACAACAATGATTCCATCAGGATGATGATAATACCACCAAGCTGTCAAATACTACCCAAAGATTATCTTTGGACTACAAACTGGTCAGGACAATTTTGAGATGGCTAGCTGAGATGATCCAGCCTTACAAACTACTCAACAAGGACTTGAAAAAAGCCCTGCATTTTCACATTATGCGGAAACTGCACAACAAATGATACAGATAACTCTCCCAGAACTTGACAATTAACTCAAAATTTTTCTACTCAGGATCCCCTAAAGATGCTGTTGCCCCCAGACATCAGGAAGTAATTTTAAGAACACCACACCCACATTCTTAAGAGGTGGGAGTGGGGCATTTTTGGTCTTTCAATGGGTTTTGGATAATTGTCATTGTTAAGGATGGTTGGTTACAAGTTGTTATTGTTAATGGTCAGGAAAAAGGCTAAACAAATGAGATTAGATTTAAGGTTCTTGTTTGAAAAAAAAAGAGGATATAGATAAGAGGTAGATTATTGAATCTACTCTGAAAAGGAAAATGGGGAAGATACAGATATGACAAGATAAAAAGGTAGATTATTGAATCTACTTTTAAAAGGCAGCTACTAGTTTTAAATATTTTACATTGGATTGGATTTTTTTATATTGTATACAAATTATGCATATTGATACAAATTTGAAATTGATTTTGTTAGAAAACACTGTACATATATTTCTAATCTTGTTCAAGGTATTGTACCTATACAGTTCAATTAACAATGTAATGCAAATTTCTAGTCCTTGAAAGTTATTACTAACTATTTAGGATAATAAAGAAGTGAAAGTTAGTAGCTAGTCATACAATCAAACTTGTAGTCATATTAGGTATGTTTTCAAGGTCAAGCAGACATGTATTTTAGATATACAGGTCATCTTCAAATAATTCAGAGATCTACAGAATATGGCATTTAAGATGTTTTAATAAAATAGATTTTTTCTTTTTTTATGACAATGAGATATGTCTGCTCCTGGCAGCATCAGTCTACTTCAGAGAAGATGATGGACACTGAAGAAACTCCATATGGAATTTACTTTTATTGTGGCAGAAGTTAGCCACTGGGCAAAAAAAAAAAAAAATGCTCTTGCCTCAACTAGTGACAGTATGCTATCCAAAATGGATAAGCAGGACACAAAAGAAAGGACTGCTGATCCTTGCCAAGACAAAGTAGGAAAGCTTTTAAAAAATCCTGCCTCACAGATGAGTCTGTCAGATATCCTAGGCCTGTAGACTAAAGATGGGTGGCCCAATGTTGCAGAGAAACCTTGGGTCACTGTTCAGGTGGCTAGCTGTTTCTGACATAACTCACATTTTTTTTGAAGTCACTTGTTTGCACTTCCTGTTCAACTAACTAATATTATTTATTTCCTTCTTGAGTCTCTGAAGGAGTTGAAGACTAGATAGTTAAAATTCTCTTTGTTAACAAATTCAGAAAAGAAACTCACTAAAGAGGTGTAAAGTGTATAAGTTTGAAAGACATCAAAAAGATAGCAATTCATGTTATAATTATTCACAATAGTCCAAACATGTTATAAACACCAGTGTAGCTTAATGGGATAAAAAACAAGGAAATTGTGGAATATATACATAGCAGAATACCATCCCAACTTTTAAAGAATAGATTTCTGCCACTGGCAATTAGATGAATGGTTCTGGAGTATATTAATCTAAATGAAATCTGCCAGAAAGACATACACACACACACACACACACACACACACACACACACACACACACTACCACAGGAAGATGCTCACATGTCAAAATGTGACACTCATAGAAACAATGAATTAAAAATATTGGTTACTAATTATAGGGGCATGTAGGAATGAGAAGCTAGTGGCCATAGAATATATCCTTTCAATTTAAGCAGGAGGAATATCTCAGAATATGTTGCAGCTGAGTGATTATATCCAGTGATGGTATATAAGACAATTGAGATAGTGAATCTCAACTCTCATACCATAGACAATGGAGACAACTGTTACAATGAGCTTGATTTAATAATCCTATACCATGAATTTATATTTAAATTTTTCATTCTTTCAATCAAGTATACAAATCTGAATTGTCACTTTTCTTTTTAGAAAACTTTTTTAAAAAATTTTTTTCTTTTTTGGTCTTGGGGGAGATTGACTCCCAATTTTCTGAGAAAGCATCATATTGATTTCCAAAGTGGTTGTACAAGCTTGCATTCCCACCAGCAGTGGAGGAGAGTTCCCCTAGCTCCACATCCTCTCTAGCATAAGGTGTCTTCAGTGTTTTTGATCTTAGCCATTCTGACAGGTGTAAGGTGGTATCTCAGAGTCATTTTGATTTGCATTTCCCTGATGATTAGGGATGTTGAGCAATTCCTTAAATGTCTTTCAGCCATTTGAGCTTCCTCTGTTGAGAATTCTCTGTTTAGTTCTATAGCCCATCTCTTAATTGGACTGTTGGGCATTTTGATGTCTAATTTCTTGAGTTCCTTATATATTCTGGATATCAGTCCTCTGTCAGATGTGGGGTTGGTGAAGACCTTTTCCCATTCTGTAGGCTGTCACTTTGCCTTGTTGACCGTATCCTTTGCTCTACAAAAACTTCTCAGTTTCAAGAGGTCCCATTGATTGATTGTTTCTCTCAGTGTCTGTGCTACAGGTGTTATATTTAGGAAGTGATCTCCTATGTCAATACATTCAAGACTACTTCTTACTTTCTCTTCTATCAGGTTCAGAATAACTGGATTTATGTTGAGGTCTTTGATCCACTTGCACTTAAGTTTTGTACACGGTGACAGATGTCACCTTCTACACATTTGCAGCCTTCTACACATTGTTATCTAGTTATGCCAGCACCATTTGTTGAAGATGCTTTCTTTTTTCCATTGTACACTTTTGGCTTCTTTGTCAAAATTATATGTTCATAGGTGTGTGGATTAATGTCAGGGTCTTCAATTCGATTCCATTGGTCCACATGTCAGTTTTTATGCCAGTACCAAGCTGTTTTTATTACTGTAGCTCTATAGTAGAGCTTGAGGTCAGGGATCGTGATGCCTCCAGAGGTTGTTTTATTGTACAGGATTCTTTTGGCTACCCTGGGTTTTTTGTTTTTCCATATGAAGTTGAGTATTATTCTTTCCAGGTCTGTGAAGAATTGTGTTGGTATTTTGATGGGGATTGCATTGAATCTGTAGATTGCTTTTGGCAAGATTGCCATTTTTACTATGTTAATCCTGCCTATCCATGAGCATGGGAGATCTTTCCATTTTCTGACATCTTCTTCAATTTCTTTTTTCAGGGACTTAAAGTTCTTGATGAAATATTATCACATCTATACCCATCCTTCTAACCTCATCATGTCCCCAAATCTGAGCCTTAGTCTTCTGTAGGTGAGTCTCTTAGTGGTAGGTATTGAAGCTTTCCATTCAGCAACGCAGATATTCAATTGGAAAGTGGGTTTTCTCAGATCATATTTTAGGCCCCTATTTTGCCAAATGATACTAGGAGTAGCCCTCTAGTGTTGTTACATTTGTTAGCTTGAAAGGCATTCCAAAGTATGAGATACTTGGTCATCACATACTTGCCTCCTTAAGAGATTAACATTGGTCAATGCTCTGGACACCTATAGGGCTATGCCAGTCTTCTTTAGAATCATTGACATCTATGAACTCGTCCAATATGGATGATTCCAGAAAATTTTCAGACAATACAGAAAACTCGTCTGTAAAAGATTAAAGGAGAATAATAGAACAGTAAGGCTTAAATTTAGTTCGGACATGTAGGGCAGGATAGAGAAAGGGCATGGAGAGGGATAAAGTTTTTCAGAGAATTCAGTTGAAACTTACTATCATAGAAACATCATTCCATATATGTATAGTTATGTGTTTAGGTACAGGTTGTGGAACTATAAAGAGGACCATGAGAGGGTTAAAAAGAAGTGTCAAGGAAGGGGGAAGATTGATCAAAATTAAACACATTGAAAGTGGAAAGGGGTGTATTAATGGCAAAAGGGTACGATGAAAGGAAAAGAGAAAGAGAACCAATCCAAAAAGTAAACATGGAAATGGGATTATTACTTTATATTTCAATTAAAAATAAAAACTAGAATTCTGTACCACATCCAACTCCCCTTCCAGCTAGACCATCCACATCTTTCTCCAGTGTCTAGACAAGTGAGTTTCCCTGACTAAGCTCTAACCCTCCCCAACCCACCAGATCCAGGCTGAAATCCACATTCAGTGCCCTGGTATAGTCTGGCCACTCCTACCTGTGCCACAACCAACCTCTAGGCATCTGTCAGGACCCTCCCTATCTATCTGTCAACCCACAGGCTCTTCCAATGTCACATAAAAATTTTCCACCCAGCCAAATCTAACCCACACTTAAGGCTTGGAACAAAAGGCACATCCTGTATATGATTCCAGTCCCCTCTATCCACCAGACTTCATGCCATGTAAGACCTTTCCAACATCTAGGCTCAACCTAGCCACAAATTTTCCCTTCTGCCCCAACCTGATCTCTCCATATCAGACCTAGAACTAACAAAAGAAGTTCACATGCCCAGATCTCATTGCAATATATATATATATATATATACAATATGAATAGTCAAGCCAGTATCTTCTCTCTGAAACATAGCAGTCCTTCAGAAATGTTTGCCAATGAGATGAAACTCAGGCACAGAATTTCAAAGAACAATTATAAACTTCATCAAAGATGTCAAGGAGCTTAAAGGAGACACAAAGAAACATCTCAATGAAATTAAGGAGAAAAATGTTAGGAAGGATAAATGCCTGAGTGATGCCCATGAAGACACAAATATAAGTTTGATGGAAATAATGACAGTCCAGGACTTAGAACAGGATTCAATGAGGAGAGAAAAACAGTAAAGAGGATTCAAGCTGAAATGAAGATTAATTTAAATTATGGAACTTAAAAACCAACAACTCAACTACAAAACTCATAAGAAAGCCTTATAAGAAGAATTACTTCAGTAGAAGATAAAATATCAGGACTTGAAGATAATGTAGTGGATCTAGACCAAATGAGTAAAGAATATAAAAAAATAAAACTTAAAAAACAAGAAAGAAACATACAGAAAATGTGAGGCACCATAAAAAGGCCAAAACTACAAATTACAGGCATAGGTGAGGGAGAAGAATCCCAAGTCAATGGCATAGACCAGATCCTCAACAAGATCATAGAAGAAAACTTCCCTAACCAGGGAACAATACACCCATACAGGTACAAGATAGACACAAAACACCAAGTAGACAAACCCAGAAAAGAAAATCCCCATGGAATATTATAGTTAAAACACTAAGTATACATAACAAAGAAAGTATATTGAAACCTGAGGAGAAAAAAACGCAAATCACATATAAAGGAAAATTCATCAGTTTTCACAATTGAAACTTTGAAAGCCAAAAGAGCTTGGAACAATGCATCCCAAGTCCTAAGAGACTATGATAGTTGCCAACCTAAAATAATATGCCCAGTAAAGATATTCACCATAGTTTATGGAGGAAAAAAAAACCTTCCCATGATATAAAAAGCCTAGAAGAATTCATATCCAACAGACCAAATCTAAAGAAAGTATAGAAAGCAAGATTTTTTTCACTGAACAGAAGAATGAGCATACCAGAGAGACTGAGGAAGATATGAAACAGATCTTTTGCTGTGCCTTCTCCTCACTCTCCGCTCCCATTCCTTGGGGACCAACTAAGCAGACCCTAGTGGGATACCCTGCTTTCCACCTTCCTGCACAGCACCTCCACCACCCCCAGGCCATCCCCATTCCTAAGTTTCAGATCTCAATACTAAAAAAGCACATTTTACATGGAATTCCCAGCAGCTACTTATCAAGACCCTAGAAGATTCTCCTACAGTCAACTCAGCCATCACACTCTTCTAAGAACTAGAAAGAAAACAAGAACCAAAACATCTATCGAACAAAGATAAAAAACAGATACCAGCACTTAGAATTACAATCTGCTCAATACCAGATGCCTAGATGCCAGCATAAAAATACAATAACAGCCAGAATATGTCTCCAGTAGAGCCCAACAACCCTACCACGGCAGGCCCTGAGTATTATAACACAGCTGAGACATAAGAAAAAGACCTTAAAACAGCCTGTATGAGTATGATAAAGGTTCTTAAAAAGGAAATGAATAAATCTCTTAAAGAAATCCATGAAAACACCAATAAACAGTGGAAGGAAATTAATAAAACCATTTAAGACCTGAAAGTAGAAATAGAATCAATAAAGAAAACTCAAACTGAGGAAAATCTGGAAATGAAAAATTTAGGAACTTGAACAGAAACCAAAGAGGCAAGCTTTACCAACAGAATACAAGAGATGGAAAAGAGAATCTTAGACGATGAAGACATGATAGGAGAAGTAGGTACACTGGTTAATGTTACTCCTGGCACAAAACATCCAGGAAACCTGGGACACTGTGAAAATACCAAATCTAAGAATAATAGGAAGAGAAGAAGAAGAAGAAGAAGAAGAAGAAGAAGAAGAAGAAGAAGAAGAAGAAGAAGAAGAAGAAATCCAGGTCAAAGACACAGAAAGTATTTTCTACAAAATTGTAGAAGAAAATTTCCCTAGCCTAAAGAAGGAGATACCTATCAAAGTACAAGAAGCATTCAGAACATGAAATAGACTGGCCAGAAAAGAAAGTCTCCTTGGGCACATAATAATCAAAACACTAAATGTACAGATCAAAGAAAGAATATTAAAAGCTGCAAGAGAAGACGACCAAGTCACATATAAAGGAAGACCTATTAGAATTACACCTGACTTTTCAATGGAGACTCAAAAAGCCAGAAGAGCATGGATAGATGTGCTGCAGACTCTAAGAGACCACAGATGCCAGCACAGACTACTATACCCAGCAAAACTTTCAGTCACTGTAGATGGAGAAAATAAGGTATTCTATGATAAAGTCAAATTTAAACAATCTCTACCTACAAATTCAGCCCTACAGAGGTTACTAGAAGGAAAACTCCAACCTAAGGAGCTTAACTACATCCATGAAAACACAGGAAATAATCTCACACCAGCAAAACCAAAGGAAGGAAACACACACACCACACACCAACTAGACAGAGAAATGCAGGAGTTAAGTGATGTTATAAACCAAATGGACCTAACAGATATTTACAGGACATTTTACCCAAACACAAAAGAATATACTTTCTTCTCAGTACTTTATGGAATTTCATCCAAAATTGACCACAGACTTGAATACAAAACAAGACTCAACAGTTACAAAAAAACTGAAATAATACCCTGCATCCTATCTGACCACCACAGATTAAAGCTGCATATTAACACTAACAGAAGCAACAAATTCATAGAAGTTTAACACAATAGAGTATTAATCAGCTGTTAAAAAAATAGACATTATAAAATTTTCTGAAAATGTAAATGACTTAAATTAAATATTTTTCCTTTGTAAGAGTTGCTGTGGTCATGATGTCTCTTCATAGCAATAGAATTCCTAAGACATAGGCTCATGTCCAACTATGGTTAAAATATACCTGTATACTATATTTCAAAATTCATAATTTCTTTTTTAATTGATTTATTTTTATTTGTGTGCATTGGTGTTTTGCCTGCATGTGTATCTGTGTGAAGGTGTCAGATCCCTTGGAAATGGAGTTACAGACAGTTGTCAGCTGCCATGTGGTGTTGCATGAATCTTAAAAGGTCTTATTAAAAACAAACCTGGAGCCAGGTTTATTGGGGTGAATGCTGGAAGATCAGAGAGACAGAACAAGCCACAGCTAACCTCACCTTGCCAGTTCCTCAGCTGATCCTGTTTCCGCAGACTGGATGCCTCTCAGCTGAACTGTGCTGCTCAAAAGCCTAAAAGCTTAACCAGCTCTAGTTTCTGGTCCTCATGCCTTAAATACCTTTCTGCTTTCTGCCATCACTTCCTGGGATTAAGGGCTCACTTTTTGGGATTAAAGGTGTGAGTCACCATGCCTGACTGTTTCCAGTGTGGCTTTAAACTCACAGAGATCCAGATGGATCTCTGCCTCCCAAGTGATAGGATTAAAGGCGTGTGTGCCACCATTTTCTGGCCTCTATATCTAGTGGCTGTTCTGTTCTCTGACCCCAGATAAGTTTATTAGGGTATGCCGGGCGGTGGTGGCGCACGCCTTTAATCCCAGTACTCGGGAGGCAGAGGCCGGCGGATCTCTGTGAGTTCGAGGCCAGCCTGGGCTACCAAGTGAGTTCCAGGAAAGGCGCAAAGCTACACAGAGAAACCCTGTCTCGAAATAAAACAAAACAAAACAAAAAAAAAAAAAAAAAAAAAAAAAAAGTTTTTTAGGGTACACAATATTTTGGGGAACACAGTATCACCACAATGTGGTTGCTGGGAATTGATCCCAGGTCCTCTGAAAGAACAGCCAGTGCTCTTAACCACTGAGACATCTCTCCAGCCATCCCCCCCCCAAAAAAAATCACAATTTCTTATCACCTTGGCATCTTTTCCTAAAAATGTACCTATTTTTTCCTATGGCAAGAGTCCAGGAAAACATCACCCAGTAGAACAGCTTGGAAGGACGTGGTGCCTCCCTAGAACACAGCTTTGATCTTATGCTGTAAAAGTAAACACACAGGCAAAGCCTGAAGACAGCAGCACCTAAAGAATCTAGACATAAAACAAGTGTGAATGGCCCGTGAGCTACTCGATCTTTGGGGCAATATAAAATTTCTGTGTTAAAATCGGAAAATTTAAAGAAAATATTATCAGTTTAAGATTTACTGGCAACGCAGGGCATGGTAGTGCCTACCTTTAATCCTAGCATTTAGGAGGCAGAGGCAGGTGGATCTCTAAATTCAAGACCAGCCTGGTCTACATAGTGAGTTTGAGAACAGCCAGGACAACACAGAGAAACCCTTTCTTGGGGTTGGGGGGAGATTTACTAGCAAAATTTGAGAATATGAAAGATAAATAACAGTGCAAAATGGGGAGGGAAGGGGTGAGAGTTATGAATTCAGATTTTAAAATATACTAATAAAACACTCAAGAGTTTCTGTGACTAAATAACAGAAGAAAAAAACGAAAGTAATAAAGAATATAGAATCAAAGAATATAGAAGACATTTTCTCAGAGATAAAAAGTCATATAATTTCTAAACTGAAAGAACTTACAAAATGCAAAGTAGGTATATGAAAAGAGAATAGCACACATACAGATGCTGATACACACACATGCATACACTATATACACACACATGAACACACACTATGTACACACAAGTGCACATACATTATGTTCACACACATGCGCACACACTATGTACACACACTATGTGCACACACATCCACATACATTATGTACATACACATGCACACACACTATGTACACACACATGCACACACACTGTGTACACACACATGCACACATACTGTGTACACAAACATGCACACACTGTGTACACAAACATGCACACACACTGTATACACATGTATGCACACCCTGTGTACACACACATGCACATACTGTGTACACATACATACACTATGCACACACTCTTTTCAAGCATGACCTGGTCTTCCAGGTGACTGAAATATCTTTCAGCATCCCTTCATCTGTGCAGTTCTCACTGCCCTCTGACCTCTCAGGTCCCTCTATGCCAGTAAATGTTCCTTTCCATCCAAGTCAGGCTCGGTGTCCTCTTCCTTGATCCTCAGCCCCTGAGCTTCATCTCCTTCCCCATCTAGGGACATCTGATGCTTGTGCCACCAGTGATGAGGTAATGGGTCATTACTCCATCTCTCTCCAACGTGATGCTTTGTGCTAAAACAGATGCTCCATCTGGATCTATGTGAATACTATCAGCACACATCTCTAGAGTGACCCACCTGACTAACTGCCCTGCCCTGTGCACCTCAGCGTTCAGGGTGGTCACAGCTACTCACAAAATAGAAGGTCTAGGGAAGGACTCTGCTTCCCCACACAGATTGCTGAGGAATGTGGGGTAACAAAGAACCTCACAAACTGGAATGGAGGTTCCCTTGTGAGACGTAAACAAAAAAAAAGTCACAGAAGGGTTGGCATCCTATAAATGTAACCTTAAGAACCAAGTGTGTTCTAGATTGAGAGCAGAAAATCCCAATCCTCCAAGTCCCTTTCTGGGATGTAGTTTCCTTTCATTTCATGATATAAAAGAGCACGCTTATTCAGCAGCAGCCTTTCTAAGAGGCTGTGCTTCTTATCTTGCTTAGCCCACATAATAATTGCCTAAATAATAATGCCATCCCACTTTTAAAGGAAAAGACACTAAGTTGCAGAAATGTTTTCTAATGTCTCTAGTCATGAAGATAGGAAAGTGAAAAAAAAAAATGGAATGACCTCCTAGACAGCCCAGTTCTCCAGTTCATATGCTAAATGCCTCCCTGAAGGACTGGGATACAAACAACAGAAGAGAAAGGGGTGTCTCCTTTATCCCCAAGGTGAGACCTCACTCTACCTGCCTTCACATTGTTAAAGGGAATTGTGTCTCCAGAGAGCTCAGTAAGCCTCCCTGCTAAACCTTCCATAGATGTCCCTGAAACTAGTAGTATCCCCCTGAAAGCCACGGTCCACCAAGGTCCAGAGCCTCCGGATGCCTAACTTCTGGAGATGTCACTTCCCAGCACCTGCCGGTGGTCCCTTTGCGATACCATAGACCCACTTACCCAGCTTTTCTGTAAGTCTCAAGTGCTCACCTCCACTACCCCAGTGAATGTTTTGACAGAATTCGCCTCACATCTCTCCACTGGACTCCAAACCACTCCTAACATAGATGGGAGCAACATGAATATGCTAGAATCAGTAAGGAAAGAGCTGATGCCCTGGAATATAGTAAACTTTTCCAGTTTGCTTTCGCCCACCAGACTCCTTGAGTTGTGTGTTGGAGGAATTCGCTCAAGGGAAGACACAAACAACCTTTAAGGTGCTAAGTGAACACCAAAGTTCTTTCCTTCCCAGATTCTCCTGTAATCTTGTGACCGAGATGCCTCTCTACTACCAGGACATATTCTGAGTTTAGGCAGACCGTGAGGCCAAATGATAGGGTTAAAAACAACAACAACAAAGGACAGAGACTGGGGGATGGTTCTGCAGACTTGTCATGCAAAACAACCTGACTTTGATCCATGGAAACTACAGTGGACGGAGAGAACCCATTTCCAAAAGTGGCCTCTGGCCTTCACATACACACCATGGCACATGCCCACCTGTACTCATACACATGTTATACACAAAGAAAAAGAGAGGGGGGAGGGAGGGAGGGGAGAAGAGAGGAACTCTGTTTCCATTGATCAGTCTTTGCTCCTCTCTGTGTGCCTCACTGGTATCTTATTGAATCTGTTTTTCTACAATTCTGGGTATCAGTCTTTTTCAGTCCATGCCTCTATTTTCATACCTGTCTCTTCAACTTTTATTTCCTCATCTTTTTCCCTTTCTGTATTCTCAGTCTCTCCCTCTCTTTCTCCCTTTCTTTTTCTATTTTCCTCTCTCCCTTCCTCCCTCTAGTGCTATAATGAATGTATCAAAAGATCTGAAAGATACATGCCTTGATACAGAATGAGATTCAGGTGGTGGTGGCAATAGCTGCTGTTGTGACTGTTTTGGTTTCTCATGCAGTGGGAGCTGCCCAGACTCCTCAACAAACCAGTTCTATGGCACAAGTTGGACCTTGCTCCTGGCAACTGGCTCAAGCAGTTTGTGATCTCTTGATGACTCTGTGAGCTGGTGAATGACCTTTACAAACTCTTTCCTGTTTGTTGCCCATAACCAGGAATTACTGGTTGTAACCAATAACCTAAAAATGCTACTTACAGACTCGCAGTCTTTTTTAACTTTGAGTCCATGGACTCTTGGGGGATTTCTATATCCTAAGAGAATATAAAACTCGTGACAGACCTGTTTATGGAGACAGACAGCTGCCCTACTTCCCATGCTATCTCTCAATATTTCACCCTGGAAACTTCCTTGGAACACATGCGCAGTTAGAAAAACAAAACTGCTTCAGGCCCCTGAAGGAGAATGTTCTTTGAAAGGAGAGAGGCACAAGAGAAGGCTAGACTGAGGAAGAACTTCACAGCCACTCTTCGTCCTTTTAACAGTAGGGCTCATATTGCGAGCTTCCTTGCCAGAAAACTCTCAGCATCCCCTAACCTTGAAAACAAAGTAAGTCTAGCATGAAATACCAACTTAGGGTATCCAAAATGACGCCAAAATCCATCTGTATTCAGAGACACAGTACCCTTAAGATTGTAAACAACTCAAGGCAACTGACTGGAAGTTTGGCTATTAGAGATATACTCTGGACTCCAGTATCTCCCTTCCACTAATAGCTGGTGATGTGAGATCCTGGTGCCTATAAATATAGCCACAGTCAGGCCTTGGGGTGGCACTGTCTACTCAGTAGCCTAAAATTCTCATTTTCTCTGCACTCGGGCCCATGTGGAAATTATGCGTCTCTCCTTGCTGATTCTGTTCTTCTTCAGCTCCAAGATCATGCCAGGTATGCCTCTACAGAAGCTCAGAAATGTGTCAAGGCTGGGAATACAGAGGCTGAGAAGAGCTGAGGTTAACCAGTCCCAGGCACGAGGGAACAAAACATCAAGACAGCATCCTGTGGTTGGGTGGTCTAAATTAGCATTCTTCAAAGGTCTCCAGTCTTTACCTCTGTGTGTCTGCTCAGTCTGTCTTAGTGAATCTGCCTTTCTACATTTCTGGGTATCTGTCTTTCTCAGTGTGTGTCTCTATGTCTATACATGTCTAGGAAAGACAGAGATAAAGCTGGTAGAAACGTAGGATTAGCCTCAAGTAGTTCTTGGCATCTTTTAGGCCCTCATCTTTGCTCTGAATGTGAAAGACATTTTTTGTGTGGAAGTGATTCTGTTCAGCCTACAGGAAGGTTCTTCACACTGAGAGGCCAGCTTCCTATCCAAAAGCAAGCTACCCACAGTGACATGGTTATTGGGGTAGTGACTCAGAGAGCAGCCTGCCACAGGTAAAATGCCACAAGTCCTAATCATCAGATCAACTCAATCACAACCTAGGAAGTAAATATTGCATCTGCATCACCTGTTACTACTGTATTCTTTCCCCACCTTCTAGAAATAGCACATTGAAAGACCCAACTCATCTCCAGGGAGATGCAGAGAGGTTCTGAGGGCCCCAAAGGCTCATGGGCCACTGCTGTCTGAAATGTTCCAGGTTGACCTCAGGGAATGGCATTGCTGAGTAAAAGTGTTATCTACTGGGACTCATGTGCTAGTGAGACACTTGCTGTCAGGATAAGATGTAGGAATGAGCATCTTCATTGTCTTCTGAATTAAACATAAAGGTTGCCACCAAGTCTCAAGGACCACTATGAAGGTATGCAATCAGTTTTCATTTCTCAACATTTCTTGAGTTGTTTCTAGTTTTATTTCCTACTAAAGTGTAGAAGGCAGATAGAAATATACACCAGGTATGCACAGCATGAGTTTTGTTATATGTAGGCTCTGATGTTGTTGAACAGTTCAAGTAAGAAGTCTGACAGATTGTATCCTTTCTGTCATTTTCAAATGCTCTATCTCCACTTCCTGCAGTTCCTGCACTCCCTGCCCAGCTGTGATGTAGGATGGGGTCACTGGGTAATAAATACTAAAGGTGGTGTAAACTATCTAGAATATTTCAGTATCTTTGCCACAAAGGGACTATGTTATGCTAATCAGAGGCATTAATACTAACATACCCAGCCAACGAGGACAAGGACATATGTCCATCTCTGACTTCTAAATTCTCTTACACACTTTCCCAAAACTCCTGTAGGGGTCACTAGTCACAAATTACACCTTAGAAACAGTCTAGGTGAGAAGTTCATCACACATTCCAAAGGTTAACCAGAGGCAGTACTGAGTTCTGTGATCAGCTTCACTTTCTTGCTTACTGGAGCCTGAAATAAAGAGAACATCTCCTCTGTTGTGACTATTCATTTATCTGGAATGTTATTTGTTTGGTCGAAAAGTCACTATGTAGCTCATTTCATCCCTAGCTAACTTAAATACACTCACAGAATTGATCCACACCTTCTCAGGCCTCCACAGCTTGAGTCTCTACCAATTTCAACCCCTAAGCTAACAGCTTCCTTTTAACACTACAAACAGGAAGAATTTATTGCATCCTGAGGCCTTCCCCAGCACACTGGTGACTTAGCAGGTGCACTGGTCAGGAGAAAAGGCCTTCTCTAATTAACAAGTCTTCAGTGTTCTGGCAAGCTACTTTGTGTCCTGTAACTTTTTTTCTAGTCTATATCCATGAATAAGGTCTGTAGATTTATACTACAGGTATGAAGTTTGTTAACACTTTTGAGAATATCTGGGTTGTGCCCTGGGCATCTGGGTTTCTCCTCCATGGCCAACCTCCGGTACAAAGGGGGTGGAATGAGAATGGACAGGAGTTTAAGAGGTTTCTGTTGTGATCCTAGCTCTGGCTTTGTGGGCTGCCTGCACAGTGGACTCTGATGAACCTCATCACATCTGTCATCTGGGAGAGATGTTGAGTTAGTTAAGCTTGGAGGGCCTTTGCCGCTCTAAAAATACTATATTTGATCCTTCTCTGCCTGTCTATCAAAAGTAAATAGAATGAACATCAATGAATTTTATTAATTCAATTACTGGAAAAAATACAAGCTTCTTAGACCTTCATGATATCAAATCGCTCTCAAAATCTTAGTTCCAAATAATCACTTGGAACATTTCATCACGAACCTTCCTAGTACCAGATAACTACCTGGGAGTATTCCATCATGTGCCTTCTTAGTACCAGATAATCACCTAGAAGTATTTCTTCATAAAGCACAAGATAATCTAAACATCCTTGACCTATCCTTCTAGCATGGAAAGTGTTTTAAAAAAAAGGCACATAATCTGGAACTAGTGGCTTCTGGGGAGTCGGGTTGACTATGATCCACCTGATGTCAATGTTGTGGTGATTGTCTTGCCACTTGGGGCAATAATGGGTAACATTATAGGAATCTGGAGGATACAGAGAAAGGATATGAGCTGGAGATGGAGAAAATGAGATCAGTGTCAGCAACAAAGCATCCTAGGCCAAGATGCTGCTCTGAAGAAAGGACAGGATGGTGGAGGCAGCAGATCTCTCAATTCTCTTCAATCTCTACACCAGGGTCCCACTGAACCCTCGATGATGATGATAAATTTCTTCCACTAGGTATTTTGGTTCATTACTGTAATCTCAGCACTCAAGAGGATGAGTTAATGCTGAGGGCCGTGGCAGTATGCAGCAGGTGACAACTAGTGTTTGACAAGTCGACCCACCAGATTTGTCAAACTCCCTGATGGGGAGCCTACCTGGCTAAGCCGTGGGGTCACTGGCTGTGGAAACTGTTGTTTTCTGTCTGTAACTTTCTCAGGTGCCACTGCTTTGTCTCCCTAAAAGAACAGCTGTGGGGTGCTTTCCACAGCCCTTGGGTAGTGTGTTTAACATCGTTGGGCATACTTATAGTTGTGGATGGTCAGGTTATGATTTCTGGTTAAGCTGTGTAATTTTGATGTACAGAAATAATGCTGGGATATTTTACATTACTTAGACTGACATATAATTCTCAATCACAAAGACCGCCTTTTACACAGACAGCTAATTTTGGACTTCAGAACAAATTCAAAACAGACATAACTGCCCCTGCAGAAAATACACAAAGACTAATTCCCAGGTGTTGTTTATTGCTAAATCAAGGCCAGGCTGTTTACATTGAGATAGAGCTCCCTGCAGCAGCTCTCTTTCTGCATATACCCTGACTGCTCAAGGTTCAGCCAATTGTTTACTGTCTGGGACTCCTCATCAACTTAGAGCTACATGCATGGGTCAATGTGACATTACTAGCCTAAGAGAAACTACATGACTTATCTTGTGTTGTGAGAATGGGTAGGGCTTACAATGTAACTTATAATTGTCCCGAGTTTGGCTGTGGGCAGCAGTGGTGTGGAGAGAGAGGTGGCTGTGTAGAGCTATGTGAGAGCTGCTGCAGAATGTGAATGAAGTATGTGTGTGTGTGTGTGTGTGTGTGTGTGCGCGCGCGCGCGCGCGCGCGCTGAGTGAGAGATGAAGAAGAAGAAACATGAGAGAAATGTGAGGGAGTGAGTGGGTGAAAAAAGTGAGTGAGTAAAGAGTGAGTGAATAATGTAGAAGTATGTATGTGAGTAAGTATGAGAGAGAGAGCTGTGTGAAAGAGCTGCTGCTGTGTAGAGGAGCTGTGCCCAGGAACTGTGTAAAGTGCTGTGTGGTGAGAGATGTTTAGCTGTAACTGTGTGGAGATTTGTAACTGTGTGGAGGCAAGGAAGATGAACCTGTATAGAAAAGAGATGTAGAAGAGAACTGTATGTAAAAGATGTGTAGCCATGTGAGTGTATGTATGTAAAGATACATAGCTGTATGCAGCAGTATGGAGATATGTAGCTGTGTGAAGACAGAAGGAGTCAGAGACCATTCCTAAGATGAAGTAAAAGAGAAAGTTATCATCAGAGAGAGTGTGTTTATCTATATTACCAGTCAGATAGCTAGAAACTTACTTCTAAATACCCTCAGATAGAAAAAGTCTAGCCTCTAGCTAGAAAAGAATTTTTCCTAATGCCTCACTACTCTGAGGTCTTCTATTCACAACCCTGGAGCAGTAATGGGGAGCTGGGCTCCCCCAGTCCATGATAAGGTAAGATTATGTACATAATCTAAGGCCAGCCTAGGCTACAAAACAAGTATGAGAGTATACCTGAAATGTAGAGGGAGACCTTATCTCCATTCTCATCCCCCTCAAAAAAAGGAAAGAAAATATTCTACATATGTCCTTTCCAATGTAACAGTCACAAATCATATATGGATATTGATCGCTGATGCTCTCCCTGGTGAGTGAATTCCATGAAGGCCTGCTTTTATTAGTGTCCTCATGGATCAATTATTCAAAACATCCTTAAAGCAGAAAATTCTGTGCTTGTTTTGAAAAGCTGTGTCTTGCTGTTATCAAGTTTACTCAGACCACTGGGTCTATAGGCAGAGTATTCAGGTCTTTCCGCTCCTCCTTGCAGATACTGGCATGCTCATAGAGTCAGCCTTTGTAGGTAATAGTATAAACTGCTTTAAAACTGGAGGAAAATGTTTCCACAATGATCGCCCCTTCTTTGAACAAATTGGCAGCTGCTGCAATAATCCAGGCAAGTGCTGCAGGAAACCCATAACACAATGAATGGCAGATGCCAAAAATCACATAAAGGATTTGTAACCACCCCTTTAATAAAGGAAGCCATACTTTGGAGAATGTCATCAACAGAATAAAATGAGTCTCCTGTGAATTTTGAGTAAGATACAGTATGTTATTTGATGGCATTCAGAATGAGGGACAGGACAGGGCACAAATTCTGCCTGGTCAAGAGGGATGGCCAGGGATGGAGCAAAGATTCTTCTACTTAATTTTATAAAGAATTCAAATTTAGACTCATTCCTTTCTTCCAAAAAAGAAATTTCAGTTGACTGGAAAAGGAAGCCGGGTTATGGGGATCTTTTCAGCCTGTGACTACTTCTCTCTCAATCATCACCCTGTCTTCATTAGGGTTTCTATTGCTGGGATAAAACACTGTGGCCTTGAGTGACTTGTCAAGGAAAGGGTTTATTTCACATACACTTCTACATCACAGTCCATCATGGAAAAAATTTGGGGCAAACACTCAAGCAGGGCAGGAATCTAGAGGCAGAGATTGATGCAGAGGCCATGTAGGGGCATCACTTACTGTCTGGCTCCTTATTGCTTGCTCAGCCTGCTTTCTTATAGCAGCCAGGACCACCAGCCCAAGGATGGCACTGTGCACAGTGAGCCGGGCCCTCCCACATTCATTATCAGTCAAGAAATGATGGAGGGCTTGAGAGATGGTTCAGAGGTTGAGAGCACTGACTGCTCTTCCAGAGGCCCTGTGTAGCTAGAGTTTTCCTTCCTGGCCCATAGTCAGGACAAATCTCTCTCACCTGCCAGCCCCACAGTCCCTCAGACCCAACCAAGTAAACACAGAGACTTATATTGGTTTCAAACTGTATGGCCGTGGCAGGCTTCTTGCTAACTGTTCTTACAGCTTAAATTAATCCATTTCCATTAATCTATACCTTGCCACATGGCTCGTGGCTTACAGGCATCTTCACATGCTGTTTGTCATCGTGGCGGCTGGCAGTGTCTCTCTGACTCAGCCTTCCACTTCCCAGCTTTATTCTCCTCCTTGTCCTGCCTACGCTTCCTGCCTAGCCAATGGCCAATCAGTGTTTTATTTATTGACTAATCAGCAACACATTTGCCATACAGAACATCCCACAGCAGTCCTGGGTTCAATTCCCAGCGCCCACATGGCAGCTCACAACTGTCTGTAACTCCAGTATCTTACACCCTTACACAGACATACATGCAGGCAAAACACCAATGCACATAAAATAAAAATAAATACATTTAAAAAAGAAATTATGGAAAGTGTCATATAGGCTGCTGTGGGAGAAATACACCAATATTTTTACCCAACACTGGACCCCTCATGCTACAATACTGATTTACTAATGCAACACTGTCAAGCCTGTTAATAAGGGTAACCTCCTACTCTCTTAATTGCAGCTGAGGTCTATTCCATATAAGGAAACTCATGCCTTGTGCTATAAACAGAGTTGTACCCCATGGCTAGAAAAGTCATAGTCCCACTGGGCACATATTTTGCTAAGTAGTTATGTTGTCAAACTACCTGCTAAATATTTATGCTTACACCCATAAATTGTGATGCCCCAATCTTGGTCAGAGAAGCTTCCTGTCACAAAAGGTAGTAACTAAGGCAGAGACTCATAACCGTTCAGTGTCAAGCATAAGAAAGTGTAAGTGCTCAGGCATAGATAGGACATTTACATCAAAGCCCCATCCCAAGGCAAAGGAATATCATGGAAGAAGGGGTAGAAGGAAAGCCCAGGAGGATGAGGAGTGCAGTGAAATGCTGTCCTCTAGATGTGACATGACAGTTATACACATGAAGTCACAGCATCTGTGGTTACCTGTGCAGACCCACACAAAATCAAGCCAATGAAAAATTCTATCAAGGAGCTGGGCGGTGGTGGCACATGCCTTTAATCCCAGCACTCAGGAGGCAGAGGCAGGCGGATCTCTGTGAGTTCGAGGCCAGCCTGGTCTACAGAGTGAGTTCTAGGACAGCCAGGGCTACACAAAGAAACCCTGTCTTGAAAAATGGAAAAAAAGAAAAGAAAATTTTCAGCAAGAAGTAGGAACAGGCTTCTAAGACCTCAGCCCAAGCTGAGGAACCCTTGACAGGTGATGGCTGCTATGAGGGGACAGAGTTATTGGCCACTGGTAGGTTGCTCACCTCCCCCACCAGTGGATGTACCCACTTAACTCTGTGGGTTATAATAATAATAATAAATGAGGACATGAAATCTGGAGAGCGGTGTGATGGAAGGTTTGAGGGGAAGTTGGAGGGAGGGAGTAAGAGTGGATGTGTTCAGGATACAATTTTACATGTCTGGATTTTTCAGAGAATAAAAAAGTTGGTTGCTGGTAGCAGGAGGAGGGGAAGAATATGAAGTTGCTGGTTACACAGTATGTAGATTCCGCTGGGTACAAGGAAAGGTTTCAAGTTCTGCTCACAGCTACGTGACCACACTGAGTCAAGATGTATGTTTTTCAAAGCTAAAACTGGGGCTGGAGAGATTGCTCAGAGATTAAGAGCATTTGTTGCTCTTCCAGAGGACCAGGGTTCAATTCCCAGCACCCATGTGGCAGCTCATAACAGCTGTAACTCCAGCTCTCGGGGATTTTATGCCTCTGGCCACTCACATGCACATACCCATATGCAGACACACACACACCTATGCATAATTAAAAATAGTTTAAAAAATAAATCTTTTTTTTTTTTTTTTTGGTTTTTCGAGACAGGGTTTCTCTGTGTAGCTTTGCGCCTTTCCTGGGACTCACTTGGTAGTCCAGGCTGGCCTCGAACTCACAGAGATCCACCTGGCTCTGCCTCCCGAGTGCTGGGATTTAAAAAATAAATCTTAAGAAGCCAAAAAGTTGGGAGCTCGAATGTCACAATCACCACATCCTCCTCACAAAATAAGACTCTGTGCTGTCACACGCCCCCATAACCGTGAGGTCCAAATACTCTCACATTGCATTGAGGCTGCAGGTGTCAGCAGCCACAGTTCCCACCATAAGATCTGACTTCAGACAAAGACCACTGAGGTGTTCAGAGATACTGATAGGATAGTGTCCCTCCATTTATTTACTTCTTAGTCATGTAAAAGGACCAGCTAGGGATACTTTAGGGCAGAGTGAGGTAGAATGATGTGAGGAGTGAGAGGAACACTCACTATCACATTCCAGTAACTAAGCTTTGGTACTCTTTCCACCACGTAAAACCAAGGCAAATGACATCTTCATTTGCAGCAGTGAGCACATACAGCCCACACTCAGTGTGTCATCCAAATAACTAAGTGCAGAAACGCAGTCTCTGCCTCACCAAGATGTAGTACTGAAAGAATTGTGGGAACTAGGCCAGTGCTGTTCTTCAGGACCCACTCTAACTTTGCAATGTTGTTTTCCTTTCATTGTGGCGTGCACATGAGACCCACTCCCACACACATCTCCCAGTTTACTTTCTCTGGTAAGGGGACTCTTTACCTCTTAATGGGTCACACTGTGTGTCTCACCTTGAGGAGATTGCTGGGAGTGAGTCTAATATTGCTAGGCATCTGGAAGCAAAAGGAAGGTAGGAATGTTCTCGGAAGACTCAAAGCCCTGCCTGGCACCTGCCACAGAGTGGCCATAAGCATCTCCGTAGGTATAGGGAGTTCACATTTTCAGATGGGTGGATTATGTTGCTTCTGCTAGCAGAAACTTAAGGGATCAATGCCCCCTAAATCTTTTAAAGGTTTAGAAACTTTCAGAAGGTATTTGTAAACTTCATCAAGATCTGTGTAAGGTACCTGCATTTCCCCCACCCATCAGCACACATTGGAACCACATTGGTTCCTAGTTAGCACCTTCATGGTACTAGTAGACATAGAGTCAAGACTTTACATTGTAATCCGTCTGATCACAGGAAAAGCTCCAGAGACTGAGTTTCAGAATCTTATCCTTTTATCTCCAGTCGTATGTTAATACAAAATCAACCAAGTTGGGTTAAATACTTGAATATAAAACCTCAACCTGTAAGACTAGAGGTAAACAGGAAACGGTGTTTCTGCTTAGGGAAAACTAGTGCATTAATTTGAATTCAAAAGCACAGACCACAAAACAAAATCAGAAGCGGACAAATGGGAATATATCAAAGTAAAAATTATTTTGCACAGAAATAAAAGAAGAAAAGAAAAGCTCAAGGATCTTTATGGAAGAGGGGACAGAAAGAATGTAGAAGCCAGAGAATGGGCAAGAGTCTAAGGAATGCTGTGCTCCGGACGTGGCAATGGTACTCATGAACTCACAGTGATATTGTTGCCTGAACAAGATCCTCCTAGTAAAAACGTGAGTATGGACGGAGGGGCTCTCGGGGCCCAACCCTAACTGAGAAGTTCCTGGTAATTAACGGCTGCTGAGAAAAAAAAAGTCATTTTTCTTTGGTGGTATGCCACTAGTGTTTGTTCATATTCCAATAGGTGCCCAACACCGGTGTTCACACGTGCAGCATGAATTGCATTCAGTGAATTATTCTTAAAAAAATGTTTTAAAGACATAAATTTGGGATTGACATGGGAAGGGAGAATCCAGGGGAAGTTAAGAGGGAACGGGAATGGATATAATGAAAACACACTGTATACACTATGAATTTCTCAAGCAATAAATTTAAAATGTTACTTTAAAATCGGGGGAATAAATGGAATCTTCGGAAACTGTTTAACAGAATGATGAGCTCTAGTTGTGGTTCTGAGGAGCGTGCACAGCTGCCCTCTGCTGGTCACGCTGGGAGTTCACGTTCTGAGCCGACGCCATTGTGGGAATACATGTCCGTTTGCAAAAATGAAGCTACTGGGACCCCTACTGGAAGAAAATCATACAGCACCACACAGCACAGGCCTGAATCAACATAGAGAGAGCTGCTTTGAGTGTTGAGCCTCCTCAGACAGGTTCTTTAAGTCCCTGCAGCAGGAGGGTCCCTAGTGTGGAGATCCTTACCAGAATTACCCAAACGCCCCAAACTGGGAAATATAACCGGTCTGGAAGGGGGCACTGACTTGGGTATCCAGGATAAAAGCGAAAATCTAACCACAAAGACATGTTGCCCACAGGATTAGAGGCTCCTTGAGGGGCAGGAGGGTTGCTTATCAGAACTTCACTTGGGGTTGCAATATCATGCTCTGCTACAGAGTTGTGCAATCCTGATCCCTATAAATACAGCTACAACTGGGCTTTGGGACACTGTCCAATGGGCATCTCAAGAGTCTCTCTTCATTTCTGCATTCTAGACACGGTGAAAATGATGAAGATCCATCACCATCTGATTCTGCTGCTCAGCCTCCTCTTCTCCCAGATCACCCAGGTAAGCTCCTCAGAAATTGAGGCCTATATCAAACCCAGGAATGCAAGGACCCAAGAAAATGAGGAACGACAGTCACAGGTAGGAGGAAACACCTGGAGAGTACACCCTAGCTGGGTAGCCTAAAGTGACAACCTTCAACATCTATGAGCTGTCTCCTGAGAAACACAAGGATGAGACTGTCCTGGATATGGAGGCAGGCTTACTCACAGGCAGACACTGGCATCTTCCATTCCCCATATTTTATCTGTGTCTAAAGGACATGCCTTGTGTGGAAAGTATTCTTAACTTGCAAGAAGGTCTTCTCACGGAAAGGCCACACTCACACCCAGTGAGAGATTCCACTCCGGCCCCCATGTTCACTGAGGTTACAGACTGGTGCTCTCTGGATATACTGCAGCAGGCCTGGTACCACAGCCCCTAACCCACCAAACCAAGTGAGTTAGGACCAGAGACTCACTCGGTGTCCACGTGGACAATACAAGGAACTTTTCACGCCTTAACCTTACTCTGTTGGTTAAGATCTCCGCTGGCATCATAAGCCACATGCTTGGAATGCTGGGCTTCCTTGAACTACCTCTCTGAGTCATACATGGGGCTGCCTGTCAGTAGGCGCTGACCCAGGGTTCTGAAGATAAGAGTTAAATCAAATCATACACAGCAATACATTCTCACGGAATTACAGAAGCATCCGGACAAATGGCAGGAGGTTTGAGAGTCAGGGCTTCACTCTGGGTTGCAGCTCCTCCCTTAAGGGTATCTATGAGCATGGGAAATCCTATCCCCATGAAAATAAGGCCACACTCAGGCCTTGGGTTGTCACATGCCCTGATCCTCATGGCAGTCTCTCCTCTCTGCTCTGGGCCTCCTGGGGACCATGAGGATCCACTACTTTCTCTTGCTGGTGTTTTTCTGCCTCTGCCCCTGAGAGGTATGGCAGGTAAGTCTCCCCACCAATTGGAATACCCAGAAAAGCCTGGGGATACAGGACTGAAAGGGAACAGAAGAGTTCTACGCCTGAGGGGTCAACGGGAGCACATACCGTGGTTAGGAGGCCTGAGTCAGCAACCTTCAGAGTCTACAAGCAGCCCCCTGGGAAACAGAGACACACTTGACGGAGATGCACAGATATTCACAGGCAGCTCCTGTCACCTCCTAGGACCCATTTTAGTCCTGGGCTCAGACATGTCTTGTGTGGAAGGGATTCTGCCTGCCTTGAGGAAGGCTCTTCACACCGAGAAGCCGGGTTCTTACGTAGAGAGAGCCCACCAGCAATCCAGCCAGGCCATGTCAGCTGGGTCCTGGAACTCACCAAGAGTGTGGGGAGTTCTTACCCCCCACCCTCCACCGAGACAGAGTTTCTCTGTGTAACAGCCCTACCTATCCTGGAACTTGCTCTGTAGACCAGACTGGCCTTGAACTCATAGAGATCCTCCTGCCTCTGTCTCTCAAGTGCTGGAATGAAAGGCATGTGCCACCACCGTCTAGTGAGTGTGGGGAGTCTCAAGACCACAAGGAATCTGACAACCCAGCTCCCTTCTCATGAGATTTCCCCAGTCATCATGAAGGGTAGCATTTCTGGGCTAATGCCATTTGGACACTGTGGGAAGAATCTAAGCCCATGTCAGAGCGAGCTTTTTGATGATACAGCTGCTTCTGAGTTATCCCTGCTCCTGTTAGAAACCCCAGTGAGAACTCATTGGTCCACCAAGTTGAACATGGGTGCAACCATTACTTTTGTCTGTCATGTTATATCTCCCCAGGAAAAGTCTCTCTCAACAGTCTCCCCTGAGTCAGGTGCAGGGACAAAGTGTCAATAGTCAGATGAAGGCCCTCCCCTCCTGCCATAGCATGCTAGTGAAAGAAGACACATTACCCCGGGGTGGGGGGTAGGGTAGTTAGATGATATAAGTGGCGTGAAGAAAAAGAAGGCAGAGGGAAGAGAGGCTGAAGGCACAGGAGGCTGTCTGTGGTCATGAGCCATCCACCTTTGCCACACAACCCTCAAACCAGATGGAATATCCCAGCTGGAATTCCCTGTCCTGTCTTCCGGAAGATCCTTCTGTGTTCTGTATAGACAAGATGCAGAGCCTGAGGGAGATGGCCCCTGCACACTGTGCATGGCCCCTGCACACTGTGCACAGCACACAGGCAGAGCAGAGAGGCAGCCCATGTCCTGATTATCCATCTTACCCTCCCTGGACTATTCTTAACATATGAAATACGGGGGGCTGGAGAGATGGCTCAGAGGTTAAGAGCACTGACTGCTCTTCCAGAGATCCTGAGTTCAATCCCCAGCAACCACATGGTGGCTCACAACCATCTGTAATGAGATCTGGTGCCCTCTTCTGGCCTGTAGGTGTACATGTAAGCAGAACACTGTATGCATAATAAATAAACCTTTAAAAAAAAAAACATATGAAATACGGAATATGTATCTATTTCTCAAACCATACACCTAGAAATTAGGGAACAATGTTCTAAGGCTATAATGGTATTGGAATGTTCCCCTACCCCACACCAATCATGAACAGTGTTTATTCCCATTCCTAATTTACGTATTCTTATTCCTTGGCAAGAGTTCTGTTAGGTCCTGTTAGACAGAATCTCTGCAGGCCTGATCTCTCCTTAGTAATTTTTCTACCACGCCCTCTTTGCTCGGTGGTTATAAAACAATTTTCCACGGGACATCAGGAGTTCAGAACAATCTTTGCCCCTCCCCCATATCCATGGCCATATCCTATAGAACCGCTGCCTTGTAACAAATGTAAGGGTGATGCTTTCTCAGAAAGACTTTCCTTAGGCAGGTTTACTTCTGGCTTTGGGGGATCTGGATTAACCCTCAAGGATACCTGGGGGAAAGGTCTGTAAGCAAAGTAGCTGTTGGGGGGGGGGGGGGGGGCCGGGGTCCCTTGTTCTTTTCTGATCACATAACTGAAAGATTTCAAAAGACCCAATCAACTATTCAAATCCCTCTCCTCCCATCACACACACACACACACCACTCTGACTAGTGTTTAACCCCGTCTTTGAGCAAACTCACTGACTGTGACCTCTGTAATCACCCAGTGACTAACTCATTGGGCCTCTCAACAAACTCACTGTGCCTTCCAGCCATAAGGATGTTGGGGCGGGAGGAGGGGGCATGAGGACTCAGGGGGCAGCATACAAATCTGGCACAGACCAAGAAACGCAGCCCAAGCGAGGCTGCCCCTAAGAACCGGTCCGCCACCCCCTCCCCACGTCCCCGCCCTCACCCCCACCCCGATAGCAACTCGGCATCAGGCTTGAACGAAAAGCCTCTTGCCTTGGGGCCCCAGGCCGGAAGCCTCCCCTACTTGGTCTTGGGCAGGGGAAGGGGCGGGCGCAGGCGGCAGCGGCAAAGAAGATGTACGCGGGGCTCCTGGGGCTCTCTGCCCTGCTGCAGGCGGCCGAGCAAAGCGCGCGTGAGTGCGGCGCAGCCCGCGAGTGCTCACCCCTCCAACACCCCCTCTGCATCCCAGTGTGCGGGGGCACATCTGCCACTGCTGTCCCAGCAGGCGGCAAACACCAAAGGCCCGGGATGCACGCACAGTAGCTCCCCTCCTAGCCTGCAGAGCACTCCCGGTCCGATCCCCTCACTAATGCATGCTTCCCTCCACCCATGCAGACACCCTCCATGCATGGTATGGATCCTCTCCACACCCCAAACCCGGGCTCCTGAATTCCTGCCCGCTACTCGCTCCAGCCTGCGCTCTGCAAAGAGCTGCGTGAGGAGGCTGCATGGAGCGCCAGTGCTTGGTGAGGTGCCCTGGCTCCCTGGACACCCGGGGTTCCTGGCTGGGGTGGCCGCTTGCGAGCCGAGGGCTGGGAGAGTGGAGGGGTGCGATCCCAAAGGCCACTGATTTCCTTTTGGGGTTTGGGACATGGTAGAACGCTGGCTGCAGGGGACACAGGTCCTGTGGGCGGTGGAGGTGAGGCAAGATGGCCATTATTTTTCGCGCCTTTCATGTTTGAACTTGTAACCCTTTCGGTGCTGGCATAAAGTGCTTCCATCCACTTCCGCCACTCTCCTACAAGGATTTGTCCCTGAGGAGATTCAGCCACCCTGAACCTCCTCCAAGGTTCCGCTTTCCCTCTTGGACAGGGTACCTCTGAAATTTACCCTTAATTGGCAACGTAGTCCCTGCAGATTCCTGCCCCGGATACCCGCTCAGAATCCCAAAGAGCGCTAGACTGGACCCTGGAGAGGCTAGGATGCACATTGCTGTCCAAAGTGACCTAGGCACCCTAGCTTTCTAACAGGGAAGGGTTGAGTGTTTAGCAGGAATCTCCTGGAGTTAGAGCACTAGACAGAACCTGAAGCCAGGGAAGGAATGGCGCTAATCCCTCTACTCATAACTGCCAGGTTCCCAGCTGTGCCTCAGAGCAGTGGGGTTGTGTTTACAGATCCACATTCTTTGTTGATGCTGGGAAACTCCAGCAACAGTAGTGGATGGCTGAGTGCCCTCCACTGCCACCCTCAGTTATCAGTAGTACCATTAGTTACTTGCTGATGTACAAGGTTCCATGGCCAGAGCCTGGCCAGACAGCACCAGCCTGTAATCCAAGCCATTGGAGGGGGGTTGGGGAGGTGGACAGTTCTAGACCCAAGGGGGCTACAGAAAGAGGTCAAAGCTAGCCTGTGCAACTTAGCAGAACATTGTCTCAAAACAAAAAGTAAAAGTGGGCTGGAGGATAGCTCAGTGGTGGTCTTACCTAGCATAGGCACAGTCCTGAGTTCAATCCCTAGGCCCACACATGAAAAGAAAGGACAAAGCCAACCTCACACAGAATGTGACTGAAGTCCAGCACAAGCAGTTCTGGTAGGCAGCAACAGTGTGGTGAGGGTGAGATCACTCCATGTTGTTGGCCCCCATATCCCTGGGCCTCCCCTAGGAGAAGGTTCACCTCTTTGAGCCCATACTAGCCATCAGGGACTTGGTTACACATGTTCTGTGTAAGCCCACGGACAACCACACACACACACATACCACTGCCCTTGTGTCTGTCTTATTTCTAGCAGGCCCTGCTGGGTCTTTGCTAATGGTAAGGATGCTGTGTCAGGTTGGTTTGGGACCTGGGTTATTTTGTTTTTTGTGAAATGGCCTAGTGGACAAGGAGACAGGACAGGCTTAGGAAAGCTCACAGGTCCCAGGGGTATAGAGGCAGGATATACCACGTGGGATATACCCATATGGGAATACTCATTTGACCAGGAGCCAGACCTCTGGTGGGGCTTCCTCAGACAAGACAGACTGGCCAGGGTGAACAGATTCAGAGGGTTTGGTCTCTGTGGGTAGTTTCTGTGAGCTTTGGGCTAAAGGGAGGTTTCTATTCACTTGGCCCCTGGCCGTGGACTGGCTAAGGCAGAGCAGTACCAACTCCCAGGGTGCCTGGGCATAAGACAGAAGCTCTGGGCTGGCTAGTGTGCATATCCCTGGCACGTTCTTGGAAGAACACTGTGCTGTCTGTGGCAGGAAGGTCTTCAGGGTGTCAGAGCATTGTGACATGCAAGAGCAAGCGTTTCTAAAACAGTTGCCTAACTCTGTCCTTCCCACACCCCCACTTTTCTCTCACCCCAGGCCTCTGCGTCATCGTTTACTACTTTGCCACAGGTCATCTCCTCTGGGGTTGGCTGACCCTTTCTGTTCTCCTGCCCGGCTTCTTGGTCCAGGCCCTGAGCTATCTGTGGTTCCAAGCGGATGGGCATCAGGGTCACTGGTGGCTGGTGTTGCTGCA
The DNA here is from genome assembly GCF_949786415.1 of Peromyscus eremicus. Classification (NCBI taxonomy): domain Eukaryota; kingdom Metazoa; phylum Chordata; class Mammalia; order Rodentia; family Cricetidae; genus Peromyscus; species Peromyscus eremicus. The sequence goes on along the minus strand of NC_081433.1, from coordinate 13,552,131 downwards.
TCTTCTGCAGCTTGGCGTCTGGAAGCGGTAAGGAACTGCCCTCTCTCTTCCATCCGATGCGATGGGAGAATTCTCCCTGTCCATACACACCCCAACCTTAAAGCCATGGACGTTCGAGGCCACACCTCTGTTTGGCCTTGGCATCCTAAAGCATCTCTAAAATCAGGAGGCTTCCCCCTGACCTCACCAGTGACCTTAAAACTGCTTTTTCTTGTTTTGAGTCAGCTTCTACACCATCCCTTAATCAGCCTCTGGAACCACATAAATCAGTCTGCTTAAAGTGCTCCATCTGACCCCTGCTACCTTAGCCCATGACAGCGGCACAGACTTAATTAACCACAAACTAGATGGTGAAGCCCATGTGATGGCATTTGCTTTATACTTTTGTGGCAGGAAGAAGTGACCTGGGAGCTAGGGCCAGCGGTTTGGGGGTTGTTTTTCTTTTCTTTGTAGGAAAGGTTGTCAGGTATGGATCCGTGGGATGCTTCCCTGGGACCAGAGGCGTCTCCAGAGGTGAAGTGAAGATGGAAAGCTGTGCGTTTACACACACAGCGCATTTCTGCTCTCAGCTGCCCCATAGCCCCATAGAGTTGAGGGGCTTTTATAAAAGGGGAAGAACTAAGGAGCCAGACAGGTGAATTCTGAAGCTCAAATGCTTTGTTAAATCACAGGTGACCACGGTTTGAAGGGCATCCAAGGAGCCATTGCCAAGTGCTGCTCTCTGCCATGGGAGCATGCGCCTTCTGTGGCTACCCAAGTAGGACTCAGGTCAGAGTAGAATGTGCTTCCAGAGGGACAGCAGGTGACTGCCTCCTCTTCATGTTCCTCCCCGGCAGACCCTTATCATATAAAGGCATCAAGAACACACATGTGCCACGGCAGTTTCTCCCGAGCTGGGCCTTCCTGTCTGAGCTCTATGTTCTCCTGAAACAACAGAGCTGTCACCAGCAAGGGGAAGTAGTCATCTCCCACAACTTGGGACGGCAGCCTTCCTGGAGCACGACCTACTATCTACCCCCTCGTCTGCCTGGGCTTGTAAGAAGGCCAGAAGGCTCACTGCTGGTCAGGTAGCTGCCTGTCCAGGGTGAGACCTCAAAGACAATGGCTGATCAAACAACTAGAGTAGCGTCACTACAAACAAGAATGTGATAGCTCAAAAACAGAACTCAGAGTAGTCTTTAGAAAGAAGCATCCCTAACTACTCTCTGGTAAATCTGCCTTCTGGGGCTCTGTAGAGACCGTGGGGACACTTGTAAACCCTCAGAGAAGTGAGGCCAGAGGCTGAAGGATGGTCAAGATCTGTGGTATTTGACAGTGAACTCCCCTGAGCTCTCAACATCACCACTACATGGCGGCATGGTTTCTGGTACATACTTAAGAATTAACGTGGATAAATGGAAAGACAAGTGCAAATCAAAGATTGGGAGAAACAAAAAGACATGTATAGCTAATTTAGAAAAGCTGTCCAGGTGATTAAAAAGTAATGTATCGAGCCTGGTGTGGTGACACAAGCCTTTAACCCCAGCCTTCAGGGTAGAAAGCCAGTCAGAACTCTGTGAGGTAGAGGCTAGCCTGAGCTACATTGTGAGTTCCATGCCAGTCGGGGGTACATAGTGAGACCCTATCTCAAAATAATAATAATAATAATAATAATAATAATAATAATAACAACAACAACAACAACAATGCACAGGCTACTCTTAAGTTCCCAGAACTCACATAAGATGACTTACGATAGCCTCTAATTCCAGCTCCGGGGGATCTGATGCCCTCTTCTGGCCTTCATAGGCAGAGAGAGAGAGAGAGAGAGAGAGAGAGAGAGAGAGAGAAAGAGAAAGAGAGAGATGGGGAGCTAACAGACAGTCACATAAATAAAAATAAATCTTCATGAGAAACTTGAGGAAAAATAAATATTGATTTCCAGGAAGAGGTAAAGTAACACATCCGGCGGTAAAGCCAGAACGTGCAGTTTTTAGAACTGGACCGCAGATTAGGCTCTCCGCTTCCTGGCAGGCAGAAGAAGCATAACGGATGCCCCTCCACAGTGTTCCAAAAATTGCAGATGAGACCAACTGCAGTCTACCTCCTCAGCAGGAAGCGCTGGACGTTGGAAGTGGTGAATCTCTCACCCTGATGCAGCCTCTTCATAAACAAAGCAGGAGATAAGCTATGCAGATCAGGTTTGGGTTGGTTTGGTTTTCATTGCAGTTTGGCAAAGCGCCTGTAGGGGGAGCCATAGCAGCTGTGTTTTGCACAATCTCGACCTTCATAAAATGAAGCCCGCCCATTAACTGACTCCATAATGAAATGCAGACGAATGAACTACCAACAGAAAAATCAATTAAACACAAACCCCTTGAGGTAAAAACCCCTTATAAAAAATGCAAGGGTTGAAGACATAAATGGATTCTGGTTTTAATTCCAAACAACACAAACTATAACGTTAAATCTACTGTTCAAGAGAATCTGACATTAGTTACAACACATTTTACACAGTAGCAGTTATTTTTTCCTATCTGAACATTTCGTTTCCACTCTAATACTGTGTGTACATGCGTCTCCTTCACCTTTTTTAAAAGCCTGCGTATCTACTTAGAAACTCAGCCTAGGAGTATGGGAGACTACCTAAATACTCTCCTCCTCAGCGAGCATCTTGGCATAGCAACTTTTCTTTAGTGAAGAGAAAGTTAAGACAAACTTTAAGGGCGTGTAAGACCAGCTTGACACGGATAGGTGCAGATTCAATGTTTAAACACAGGTGAAGGCACTTGTCACCAAGCCTGACCACCTGAATTCAATCTTGGGGACTCACTTGGTAGAAAAGGTCAACTCCTAAAAGTTGTCCTCTGACTGCTACTAGTGTGCCATTGTGTATACACACACACACACACACACACACACACACACACACACACATAAGTAGGCACATGAAGCACGGCTGTATTCAAGCCTTTCACTGTTGACAATCTCAGCTCTAACATCATCAAAAACATTAACATGGAGAGAAGAATCACTCACTCCCCAAGCTATGAGCCCAGGATAGACCATTCTAGCTGTGGTGGCGGTGTTGTTAAGAGCTGAGACCTGTCAGGTGAGGTAATTGCTCTTCCAAACTTCCATTTATGGCATATGTTGTTTTTAATGAAACTAGGGATCTTGGGCCATCAGCAGTATGGCTCACATTGGGTAACTTGTGTGTGCCCTGACAGACTGCAGACACACATAATTGAGTACGGTGTCTGAGACTAACTTGGGAACAGCCAAAAGCACTGGCACCATCAGGACAAAGAGAAGGGCCTGGAGCAAAGGAGCGAATCAGGCCTTCGAGAGATGGCACCAGGAACAGTTGGCACTGGCAGCCAGAAACCCAGGGCAGAGGAAGGGGGAAGGGGGCCGAAGCATAGCATCCAGAAAAGAAGTCTGGGTGCCTTTCAGGATCTCAGAACAAGCTCCCACTACCTGCCTCTCGTTCCAGCTCCCTAGGGAGCTCCCCAGCAGCTGCCCGCTAGTCTCAGCCTGAATTCCTCCATCTCTCTGCCTGACCACAGCCTGGCAAAACCACTCTGCTGTTTTTTTGTTCCAAGCCATGGGCCTCATTCCAAAGCCTGCGTCCCGTCCCACTGATCTCTCCTACTCCCTACTCTCAACTCAGCTTCCTATCTGCAGCTGTTCTGTTCTCCCCAGGAGACACTCACGGACCACCTTCACCTCCCTAGTGAGGACCTGTATGCAAGACACTCAGCTGCTAATACACTTTTCTTCCTTGATTTACGCATGTAGAATGTGTGTGTGTGTGTGTGTGTGTGTGTGTGTGTGTGCTTTGCACAACTGAAGCTCACATCTCTAAAGAACATCCTTCATTTTTCTTAGTCTTTCTGTAGTCAAAGCCCAATGAAACTCCATGTTGAAGGAGTTGAGGATGCGGCTCAGTGGTAGAACACTGACCCAGCAAGCAGAAGGCCCTGGGTTCATTCCCTAGTACCAAAGGGGAAGGGGGATGAACTAAAAAACCTTTGGTGGGGACTGGAGAGCAGCTAGGAAGAGGAAACTAGCCCACCCCATGGAGAGATGGTCTGGGATGGAAAGGAAAACTATGGCATAAAGTTTTAGTACATGCTTTTTCTGAACATTACGTTTGTGTCAGGGAGAATGGCCTCAAAGACTCAGAGAAAAATCAGTTCTCTCCAGGAGTTCAATGATGGAAAAGGAAACTTATTTGCCCTAAACATCTTTCCTGGACCCTCAGCACCAGGAATGAAGTTGTTTCAAAGACAAACCCCCCAACCTTGCGCCTGGACATGGGAATGTGTGCTTGTCCTCTTTGGATCCTTAGCAAGCTGCTTTGCTGACTTTCCTAGGCGACCTCTGAGGTGTGCCTGGCTCTGGGTCAGGAGCTGCTGTTTCCAAACTTGGGCAAAGAGAGGAGGCTCACCTCGCAGATGGAGCCATTGGGCACTGCTATCCACATGGCGAGGAGTGGCACTCGGCCTCCTTGCTACAGAACATAGGCCTAGGAAGGGTGTTAGGTGAGGGTAAAACTTCACCCTTGGTAGGTCCTGAAACCCAAAGTGACCCATGCCACTTCCTAGTCGACTTTCACAAGAGGATAGCATCAGAACAGAACACCTACTGTATGTCTGTGGGAACACAGACAAGGACATGCTCTCTTTCTTTCTGACTTTTGATTCCTGTTGCACACTAGGAAGGTCACCCAGTGCTGCCTAGGCTGCTGTGGCCCTGTGGCCCTGTGCAGACTAATCCTATGGACTTTTGAGACAGGCCCCTGATCCCTTTCTAGCTGTCCCTCTTACAAGCCAGCAGCCTCTTGTGCTCTGTGTGCGCTGCCTTGTGTCTGCACTTGACTTGGAGAATGCTCCGTGCTTTTTCAAACTTGCTGCCCTCACCACCAACCACTTCTTGGTGATGTCTCTTTTTTCAGGGAGACTAGTTGCTGAGGTTCCGCCTTGGGCCCCCAATCTCCGCACACCACCTCCTCTAGCCACTTCCTGTCCACTTGACCATGCCAGTTGCCTCTGTCCGTAAGTCTGAATTTACAACCAAAAGCCCCAGAACCTTCCAAGGTGTGAGGGAAGGCTCCACTTGTCCTCACATCCCTCATTTCTGAAAACAAAATGTATATTCTCCCCTGCCAGTCAAACAGCTGTGAACAGGCTTCTTTCTGTTACATGTTGGTGTCACCACATCCAAGAGTTTGAGCGTCAAGTCTTAGAGCCATATATAAGCCCCTCTCCACCCTGCTCAGCCAAGTCCCCCTCTGCAGACTCCAACATTCCCTGCATGCACTCCTATTCCCAACACTGAACCTTCAGCAATGACTGCTTGAGTACTGTGTTAGCATTCATGTCTGCTGTGCACACACACATACCTACATATCCATATACATATAGTGTACATGTATTTGTGTGATCCATGTATGGACATGTGATATGCATATATATATATATGTGTGTGCATATGCACTATGTGTGTTTGCACGTGCTGTACACAGGCATATATATGACTGCACACTGAACATGCATGTGTTTGCACATACATTTATGCATACATGCACTCATATACAAGCATGCTTACAAATGTACACATTTATGCCATATCTCAAACACAGCATCCATACCTCTCCCAATTTCAATTTTCCAGAGAAAAAGCCAACTTCCATGGGCTGAAACTGAACTCCGATGTACTTAAATAGGATCATATCAGCCCCTAGCTTCCCCACCTTGCCCCACCCACCTAGGTCTCTTGCCAGACTCCAGTGAGGACCCCAGGCCCATCTTCCCCAGATGCTTTGAGAGTATTCATGTCTCAGGGCACTGAGAGCTCTACACTCCATGGAGGAAAAAATGAGAGCTCCTCCATCCCTGTGCTCTAAAGAGATGATTACCCACAGTGCCTTGCAGTGGATCTCTATTGAAGGGGTCCATTGTCCTCCCTGGAAGACTTGAGGTGAGGACATTGGTCAAAATTCTTTGCAAGCCTCACCAGGCCCAGCCTTGGCTCCTTAGCCCAGCAGCAGCTTCAGCCTACACACCTGTAGCCCTTCCAGCCTTGGGGACAGTCCCGTACAGTGACACCCTGCTGAACACATGAAGTTTGAACTGAAATATGCAGCTGGAACTCAGCTCTCAGCAGCTGCATCACTGGTGGCCCCAAGAAGCATCCGTAGGTACCAAGGACACTCTTGAGACTGCCTCATACATCCATATGAAAGGGTGGTGTCTGCACAGCTGATTTCATGGTCTATGTCATGATGTCTTTGCTCTCTGTAGGCACTGGGACTCTGTGGCAGCCGCTCTGTGGAGGGGGAGGGAGGCTCCCTGCTGGGGACAGCTGCACCTGCAGGAGGCTGACCTGTCAGCTCTCCGGCTCCTGGAGGCTCTGCTCCAGACAGGGCCCCACCTCTTGCTTCAGATGTATGTGCTCCTGGCCTCTGACTTCACTGATATTATGCCAGGTGGGTACCTTTCACCACGGACTCACACCAGCTGCTTCCCAGATGACAGGAACATGCGCCTGACCTTGTTGGGCCTGGTGTCCTCTCTAAGATTTCTCCTATTTGGGAGACCAGGAAAACCCCATGATCACTAACACAAATGGTTACAAATGGCTTTTGCTCCACGTCATGAAGTCACAGAGAATTGGTTTCTTGGGGGAAAGTAACTAAAGTCAATCCTTAAGACAGAAGTTGTGCAGACAGGAGATAATCCTTGAACTCCCTTGGAAAGTCTGCCTCTCAGGGCATCCACATGTCCATCTCTCCTGGGTCTAGCCTGTCACAGTAGAGCTGACACCGGAAAGCCCCAAGAAAGCATAGCTCAGTCTCCTGCAGATATGTTCCCAGCTTCCAATCCAGTCAGGGCACCTCACTACTTCCTCCTCCTCCTCCCTCCTCTTCCTCCCCCTTACCCCTCTGCCCTCCATTTGAGTATCCAAACTTAAAACAGAAGGTCTGGATACTCAGATGTGCCTGCTCATCCCGCCACTCTTACATCAAAACTCCTTCATGTGGGGAACAAATACTTGTAATGAGCTGTGGCTGGTCATCCCACATCCCTTTAATCATAGTTTAGGCTAGAGGCCTTAGAAGCCCAGTGGCTGAGACATTTTTAAAGGGCATCAAGGAGAAGGGCATCTACGGCACTGGACAGTGGAGCCGTGTCTTCCTGCCTCCCTTGTTTCCGTGTAAACATGTGTCTGTACACCATTGCTGGGTTACCCACCACCAAGGGGCTTGGTTAATACTACATCACCATTGGGCTAGTTTTTAATAAGAAACTGGTTGTTCCCAGGAAGGGATGGGGGGCGGGCATCTCCATGTGTGCTTCGGAGCCTGTAGGGAGCTCTGTCTGTTCAATCCTCCAGGCATCAGCACCCTACTTTCCTGGTCTTCACTGTCCTGGGCCCTTGTGTCATACAACCGTTTCCTGGGCATCATGAAGCCAGGCCACCGCACGATGCTATGGGCTGCTCTCCTGTGCCAGCAGCTCTGGCGGATGGGCATGTTGGGAGCCCGTGTGCTGAGCCTGGTTCTGTTCTGCAGAGTTTACCGCGTTTGGGTTTTGGTGGTTGGAGGTAAGTGGGCTTTCTCTTCTGTTCATAGAGCCTTAACAGTAATGGTTCATGATCCTCTGTCCTAGATCTGTGGCTAGCTGGGTTCGGCAGAGGATCTTATGCAGACAGGAGAAAGCAGATCTCTGTGTTCCCAGGAGATCTCAGCAGGCTGGAGGCACAGACGTGGCTTTTCTCTTCAGCAAAGTAACCTGGACTCACCCTTGGTACTGACAATTCCAAGAAAGAGGAAGTGGAACTATCCAGTCCTCTTAACCCTACAACACCCACAGCATGGCTTCTGCCAGCCAAACAGTCCTTGGTAGTGCAGACCCATAAACACGGAGGTCCAGACCCTAGCTCCCAAGAGTGCATCCATGGGGTTAGTGCATGCTGGCTCTTTGGATACACCACCATAGAAATCCCAGCATCAAAAGTTCCAGCTAGAGCTGGAAACCACTGTCCTCAGGAGACTGTTGCAGAGTGTGTGCTTTTCTGTAGAAAGTCGTTGCTCACAAGGAGGGAGGTCCAGGTTCCACCTGATCATGTGTGAAACTGTGCCATATATATATATATATATATATATATATATATATATATGTGTGTGTGTGTGTGTGTGTGTGTGTGTGTGTGTGTGTGTGTGTGTGTGTGTGTATGTGTGTGTGTATGTGTATATATATGTATGTGTATATGCATATATATGTATATATGTATGTATGTATATATGCTGCTTAGAGCTTCCATAAGCACCCTGTTCCCTTTGGTTTTTCTGGATACTTTGTTTAAAACAGGAAGTCCCCACTGAACCCCAACCTTCTCTTAGCCAACAGCACAGATATGAATGTGAGGACCAAGAGTCTGTCGAGCCCTTCAGACTCCTGAATGGGGCCTGTGTGTCCTTGCCAAGGACAGCAGTGTCCTCTGGTCATCAGTGAATACACTCTGCAAGAGGGAACAGTGTACTCTTGTTTTAAGAGAACCGAGAACATTGAGAAATAGCTGGCCCATGTACCCAGAGCAAACATTTAATACAGTTATTGGCAGAAAAGAACATTTTTTTTGAAAAAGAAAAAAAAAAGTTGTGTTCTTACAGAGAAATTAACTACATTTTATTCATTATTTTCAAATTCAGCTTATGCTCCAGAATGAGGCTATTCATCTTAAAATATAAGAGTAAAACTTGTAGCTGGTCCACACGGAGTTCTCTTTGGGTCTGGAGGGTTGGGGCATGTAGAGCAACAGGGTAAAGAGAGTAGAGAGTTTTATAACTGCATCTTTAGATGCCTTCTGGAAGCAGAAGGGTGTCCATATGTAAGGCCTGATGCATATCATCAAAGCCAGTGCGTTTTCTCAATGGTAAACTAGGTCAAGTGCCCCCTGTGAAGCTCAGAGAGACAGACCTGCTAAGATGGAATGGGTGGCTTGTCTGGGCCCCTCAGTTCTCTTCTGGCTGTGTGGGGTGTCTTCTGGGATGCTCAGTGTCAACCTTATCCCCTTCCCGTGGCCTCACTGAACATCGACTTCCACCCCTTCCCCTCTCCAGGCGCTCACTGGCTGGTGATGACCTTCTGGCTCGTAGCCCAGCAGAGCGACATCGTGGAAAGCACCTGCCACTGGAGGCTGTTCAACCTGCTGGTAGGGGCCGTGTACATCCTCTGCTACATCAACTTCTGGGACAGCCCTTCCAGAAGCAGGATGGCCAGCTTCTACTTGGCAAGTGGCAATGGTGGTTTTCTTTAAGCCTGACTTTTTTACATTCCCTATAGCATGTTAGGTGGGGTGATGCCCATAAGCATGTGTGTGCCTGTCCATCTGTTAAAGAAGGAATATCAGGGACCGGGCAATCAGGTCAGTGGGTAAGAGTGTTTACAATGCATGCATATAGACCTGGGTTCGAATTCTCAGCAACCAAATGCCTGTGACCTTAGCACTGGCGGGAGGACGTGACACAGGCAGATCCCAAGACCTTACTAGACAGCCTTGCCAAAATGTCAAGCTTCCAGTTTTGTGACAGACCCTGTGTCTCAGGCAATAAGGTAGAGTGATAGCAGAAGACACTAGATCTCCTTCTCTGCCTTCCACATGCCTACACACTGTGTGTATGTGCCGTAAATGCATCACAATACACACACACACACACACACACACACACACAGAGAGAGAGAGAGAGAGAGAGAGAGAGAGAGAGAGAGAGAGAGAGAGAGAGAGAGAAACAGCCTAGCAGAAGCCTAGGAGAAGTTGTAGACAGTGATTATACACTTTGAAAGTAGCCTGACATCCAACCATTGCCGTATCATTAGGAACTTCAGGTGCAGCCAACCCAACAGACTTCACTGGCAGATGTCTTGGGGACTTTTCCAAAGTGGAGATTCCCAGGCCCTTCCCCATGAGGTCTGGGAATTCTTGTTTTGGAGATAGCTTTGGGCAGCATTGCCAGTCCACCTCCTTTGGAAGGCGCATGCCTGGCTGGGCTCACTTTCTCCTTTTTCAGAGGTGGAACAGCTCTGGAAAGCGTGGCTTCACCCATGAGGGACTTATTCATCTCAGCATACACACAGCCTAACATATGTTAGAAATGAACTTGAGGCTAGTGTGTCAGAAAGCCAGCTCTCTGTACCTATAGATGCACAAAGCAACGTAGCCAGTGTTTTCAGAGAAGCGATGCTATCAGGTCCCAGAGAAACACAAGGGCCAGGTGAGGACAGAGGCTCCGGTAGCCTGGGGAATGGATCTGGCTGCAGAACAGTGAGAGAAGTCTGCCTGAAAAGAGGCTTGGAGGAGTCAGGGCATTGCAGGCAAAGCTACTGAGGTAGCATAAGGACCACAGAGCACGGAGGAGTCTGTATGGTACTTCCAGAGACAACGCCAGAGGTAGTGAAAGGCAAAGAGAGTCTCTGGTCTGTAGTGATAGAACTGAATTCTGATTTGTATAGAGGTGATGGGAATTCTTAGAAGGAAAAGGAGAGAGTAGAGAGGGGTAGTGTAGGGGCTAAGGTCGAGTCAGAGAAATGGAAACGTGTAGGAAATAAGGGAGGTGGTTAGTGACTGTCCCATTTGGTGTGTTAACTCTAATTGTCGAGAGCAGGAATGCATGACTAGTATCTTTATGAATGACGGGAGAGAGGGCTTACTTGAGTTAGAGAACAAGGTGCACCTTGGTTTGTGAACCCCAGCAGGTGCCAAGGGCAGAAGAGAGGAGCTTCAGGTAGCAGGACATAGAGCTGTGTGGCCCAGGTATGGTGACTCTCTCTTGACCCCACAGGTCATGCTGCTGGAGAACTCCATCCTCTTACTATTGGCCACTGACTTCCTGCAGGGGAAGAACCTGTGGACTGTGGCGGGAGTCTTGTCTGGATTTCTGATTGGTGAGACCTAATGAGCTTTCCTAGCTATAATTCCTCCCTGACTTGTATTTGTATTTTACTTTATTTTTATTCTTTTTATTTATTTTCATGTGTGGTATGTATACATGTGTGTGCACATGTGTGATGTATATGTAGATGCTCAGGCCTGTGAAGTCCTTAAGTTGATCCCAGATGTCTCCCTTAACCACTTACTGAAACAGGGTTTCTCACTGAACCTAGAGCTCACTAATTCCTAATAGACTAGCTAGCCAGCTTGCCCTGGGCATTCCCCTGCCTCTGCCTCCCAAGTGCTGGGATTACAGGCAGCCGCCATCCCTGCCCAGCTTTTATGTAGGTTCCCAAGCATTCACACTTATGCAGCAAGCATTCAATCCACTGAGCTCTCTCCTCAGCCACAACTTGCTTTTCTATTTGTTTGGTTAGTTGGTTGGTTTTTCAAGACACAGTGTCTCTGTGTAGCCCTGGTTGTCCTGGAACTCAGAACTCTGTAGACCAGGCTGGCCTTGAACTCAGCACTCAGAGATCCACCTGCCTCTGCCCCTTGAGTGCTGGGATTAAAGGTGTGCACCACCACTGCCTGGCTACAACTTGTATTTTTAAAATGAGTTGGAAAGACAGGGAAGAGTTTAGGAGCAGTGAGCAGGGGATGGGACCCAGGCTGTGGGGTAAGGAGGCCACCATCTGCAGCCTGAGACTCTGAGCTTAGCTTTGTCTAGCTGACCAGACTTCTGGGAGCCTCAAACAAAGGTTGGAGCAGTCGTGTCTGTCCAAAATGCTGCCCATAAGTTGAGTAGAAGATGATGATTTCTAAGCTGCGTGTGTGCATGTGAGTGGACAGTTGAAAGCCTAGGACAGCCGGTGCCCAGGCAAGAGTAACTGTGCCACCTACAAATCAGCCTACGTACCCTTGGCCTGTGCCCAGTCATCTCCCTGTGGAGAGGGGCTCCCTTGGGGTATGATGTGACGGTCTTCACAGCTGAGAGACTTAACCATTCATTTGGGGTTTTCTACTTCCCAGGAGGTATGACCACTTTCAGGAAGCACAGTAGGCAGGAAGTAAAACTATCTGTCCCCTCATCTCAGAAGGGGCTGAGCTGCATCATGCTTTTCCTTTGCCCAACAGCAGGTGGCGCTGGACACATCTCTGGCTTTTCTTTGGCCCTCTGGGGAACTCCAGTAGGAAAGAAAGAGTCTGTCAAAAAGCAATGAACAAAAGTTTGACTAAGTTATACCTCTCAAGGGTTGGTAAATTTCGTGCAAGAAGGAATAGAAACAACAGGACTGTGAGTCAGTCCTTAAACCCAGGGCATTATACAAAATTATATTTGATACATGTTTAAAGTCACACCAAATTATGTTATTGCCAGACATGATGGCTCATATCTATAAATCCAATGCTTCGGAACCTGAGGCAAGAGTGTTGATGTGAGTTCCAAGCCATCATGGCCTACAGAGTAAATCTGAGGCAAGCCTGGGTTAAGTAAAAAAAAAAAAAAATCTGAGAAGCAAATCACAGTAGAGGGACTGTTTAGCTTTCAAGAATCCCTGAGTCCAATGCCCAACACTAGTATAAATGAACTATAGCCAGGCGGTGGCGCACGCCTTTAATTCCAGCACTTAGGAGGCAGGGGCAGGCTGATCTCTGTGAGTTCAAGGCCAGTCTCTTTTACAGAGTGAGTTCCAGGACAGCCAAGGCTACACAGAGAAACCCTGTCTCAAAAAACAACAAAAACAAAATAATGAACTATCTAAGCCAAATATGATGGTTCGTGCCTGCAATCCTAACACTTAGCTGAGTCAGGACTGACACAAAATTGAGGCCAGCCAAGGCTATGTAGCAAGGCTTCATCTCAAGAAAACAAGTAATTTTTTTTGTTTTTGTTTTTTGTTTGGTTGGTTGGTTGGTTTGGTTTTTCAAGACAAGGTTTCTCTGTGTAACAGCCCTGGCTGTCCTGGAACTCGCTCTGTAGAACAGGCTGGCCTCAAACTCAGAAAACAAGTAATTTTTAAAAAGAAAAGCCAGGTGGTGGTGATGCATACCTTTAATCTCAACACTTGGGAGGCAGAGACAGGCCTCTGTGAGTTTGATGCCAGCCTGGTCTACAGTGTGAGTTTCAGAACAGCCAGGGCTACAAAAAGACACCCTGTCTCAAAAAAAAAAAAAAAAAAAAATTAAAAAGGAGAAGAGAAGGAAGGAGGGAGTGAGGGAAGGAGGGAGAGAGGAAAGAAAGAAAGAAAGAAAGAAAGAAAGAAAGAAAGAAAGAAAGAAAGAAAGAAAGAAAGAAAGGAAGGAAGGAAGGAAGGAAGAAAGAAAGAAAGAAAGAAAGAAAGAAAGAAAGAAAGAAAGAAAGAAAGAAAGAAAGAAAGAAAGGAGAAACAAGAGAAGAAAAGAAAAATTATAGAAGCTGGAAAGATGGCTCAGTAGTTAAGAACATTGGCAACTCTTCCAGATAATCTGGGTTTGATTCCCAGCACACACTTGGAAGTTTCTAAGTGTCAGAAATTCCAGTTCTGGGAAACTTGATGGCAGCTTTGGAGCACCAGGCAGCATGTGGGTACACTGATATACATGCAGGCAAAACACACATATACATACAATATTATTTTTAAAAGAATTCTAGTTCCAAGAACATAGGCTTGAAACTGTTCCTGCCCAAATCTAGGCTCCTGATTCCTTCTTTCCCTGGAGAAACACGTATTTAGTGCGTACTGCCTGCCAGCCTGGAGGTAAGCCAAGAGTCCTGCAGGTGGCAGGGTCCCTCAGAAAATCTGTGCACTCAGTGCCCCTGCCTGCGGCAGATCCTGCTGCCTAGCTGGTCTCTCCTGGTGGGTCAGGCAGCATAGGTCAACTGGCTTGCCGCTCTTTCCTGGCCTTGGTGGGACTTACTGCAAAAGGTGCGTGACTGCATACCACTTGGGCTTGGTGAGACTCCAAGGCATTGTATAGAAACTAGCATGTGAGCTGTGTCCAATACAGAGATGACAGGGGTACATAGGCATGCTGGGCCTTGTCCTCACTTCCAATCCTACCACAAACCAGTGCCCTGCCCTGAGCCTGCCCTTGTCCCCAGAGACACTGAGGGTCTAAGGGCAATGTCCTTTGGGTTGTTCCTCCTGTCACATTGCCATCTCCCGGCGCCTTCAGCCTCCTCCTCCTCCTCCTCACACTTAGTTCACGTCTCCTGAATCTCTAACGAGCACCCTTAACCCAGGCACTTTCTCCAGTGTGACAGGAAACTGGAAATAACGTGGGTGGCTTACTGGAATGCTCTGCTAAAGAGATTATTGCGGCAGTCAACACTTCTGACGGACACAAACGAGCTGACAACAACGTGATTAAGATGTTTGTGCACAAAGGAAGTGTTGTTGTTCGTGGAAATGCCTTGACAGGGGCTTTTGAGGAGCATGCCTGACCTCTGCTTCGGGCTCTTGTTTTCGAGGCTGCTTTCTTACCTCCTGCCGCCCCCGGCTTTGGCCTCGGTCCACACTGTGCCGGTGGTGGGATTCTGAAAGTTAGGAGACTACTACCATGCCTCTGGTGCTCACATGCAGGCACACAGTTCCACCTAGCTTGAGTGGTCAATGGCAGATGCCCTCCAGGAAGAAGGCTGAGACTCAACAGGAGTGAAGCCATGTTGTACACTTTTTTAGGTTCAGAAACATTTGTAGCTGTTAGACGCTGGGACCTATCTAAAACTCCCCTTGAACGATGTCCAGTTCTGAGTCTCTACAGAGTCTTACTGTGGGTTAAAATGATATGGCTCCCTTCAAAGTAGCCACTGAGCCTGTCACTCACAGGAGGACATAGGGTGTCCCGGAATATAACCTCATGCTCTCCTTTCTGTTGTCTTCTTTCTCAGGCAGTGTCTCACTGGTGATTTATTATAGCCTGCTACATCCAAAATCCGCAGACATCCAGCAGAACTTCATGAGGAAATGCTGTGGCCCCACAGAGAATGACAAAGCTGAATCAGAGCCTTCTCCCGGGGCCATGGTTCCAGCAGGGGAGAAGCCAGAGAGCTCAAGCTGGTGCCAAGAGGAAAGCTATGAGCTAAGCAGTTTAGATAAGGCCTCCAGCCCAGAGCAGAACACTACAGAGGTAGGGCTGGGGGACCAGAGATCCGGGGAGTATTCCTTCCTCAATCACCACCACTGGCTGTTGGTGAAACTTGCCCTCAAGACCGGAAATGTATCTAAGATCAACGCAGCCCTTGGAGGGGACAGCCCTGGCTGCTCCTGTCCCCCTGTGTTGGGGGAGAGTCAACACTGTAATCTGCAGAGGAAGCCCCTGTTTCCCCAGCGAGACCTCCCATCCTCGCCTCGCGACCCTTCGACCTTGGAGAAAGGCCCTGAGGACGCAGGTGCTCCGAGAGCAGAGATGGAGTCACTGGAAACTTCCAGCTTTGTCTCCTTTGCCAGCGAGCATGAGAACAGGTCAACAGCCCAGAAGCCACCAGCTGCACAGGAGGAGGACAGCCCAGAGGACGGGACTGAGGCCGACCTTGAAGCTCGGGAGAAGGGTACGGATGGGCCTCTGAAAGGGGAGGAAGGACCGGCGAGCACAACACTGTACTTCAGTGCCACCATGGAAAGGACCGCGTCCCCCTACCAAAAGGGGAGCCCAGTGGCTCTGCGGGCACCCCACTCGGGGACATTGAGAGAGAGCAGGCCTGTGCAGCCTGATTTACCTCAAGCAGTCACTAAGCCCTTTCCTGTTACCATGGCCAACATTAGTCCCATTCCAGGCCGAGTCTCGGGCAGAAACTTCTGCCCCAGCGCAGACCTCCCTGGAGGAGCCCCAGATAGTTCAGAGTGTGAGGAATGGAGGGAGCCTGCAAAGGACCTCAGTCTACAAAGGGCATTGCCAGTGATGAGCCTGAGACCTGCTGAAGAGCCCTGCTTCACATCTACCCCTAAGTCGGAGTCTATCCAGAGGGACTGTAGCTTCGGGGACAGGAAGAAACAGGAAGTGAGTTTTTTCATCTGATCTTAGCCATGGTGGAATGGGTCAACACATCAGACTGGCCGCTCGGCATCATGGGAAGAGAAACCCCACACCTGACACCTTGTCCTTCTACTTCCCATCTCTACCCACATACTTGAAAAGATGAGGGAACAGGATTGGGTGATGTCTAAAATCTCCCCTACACATCACACATATTACTTAGGCACAGCAGAAATTCAAGTGCCGCGGGGAGAGGCAAAGGGACTTCCGGGTCCTTTCATGAGGTGCAGGACCCCTAGTGTGCCTCTTTTCTGCCGCTTCTAGGAAATGCAACAGTAAAACTCAGAGTCCAGTTTCATCCTGGATTCTTTATAATTAGCTGTTCTTCACATGGGATAGTCATTAATCACCTTTTAAAAAATGCTTTTGGGGCTGGAGATTTGGTTCAGCAGTTAAGTTATGCTCCTCCAGAGGACCCAGGTTCAATTCCATGACAACTCACGACCACCTGTGACTCCAGTCCCAGGGAAAACGATACTCTCTTTTGGCCTCTGTGG
This sequence comes from Peromyscus eremicus, assembly GCF_949786415.1. Lineage (NCBI taxonomy): Eukaryota > Metazoa > Chordata > Mammalia > Rodentia > Cricetidae > Peromyscus > Peromyscus eremicus. The sequence continues at coordinate 13,535,698 of NC_081433.1, read as the reverse complement.
ACACTACACACACGGTGCACAGACATACACGCAGGCAAAACACCCATACACCTACAATTTTAAAAAATAAAAACAATGTTTTCTAGATACATTATTTTTAGTCTCTTACTCTTTCTGGATGTAAATGAGAACTATGCTCATAATGGGCAAAAGTGAAATGTGAGCACCATTTGGAGTTCAGATCCCTTTGGCAGGACCTAAGTAACATCTAGGCCCAGGGGTTGGTTGGTTCAATCTGGTTGTTTCTTCTTTTTTGTTTTTAATAATTTAGTTTTATTTTATGTGCATTGGTGCCTGCATGTATGTCTGTGTGACAGTGTCTGATCTTAGAGTTACAGACAGTTGTGAGCTGTCATGTGGGTGCTGGGAATTGAGCCTGGGTCCTCTGCAAGAGTAGTCAGTGCTCTTAACCTCTGGGCCATCTCTCCAACCCCCACCCAGTCTGGTTGTTTTAAGACAGAATCTCAGTCTCACTATGTAGCCAGTGATGACATTGAACTCCTCCTGGTCCTTCCTGCAAACCACCGAGGGGGTCTTTGTTTGCTTTAGAACCCATTTCTCTCATCTCTACTCTCTCCCATCCGATGTAAGACAAGAGCATCAATGAGGGAAGGAAACATCCTTTCCCAGATGCTTGACCCCTTTCTAACTCTTCCCCTTCGGGCATGCTTTGCTGGTAGGTTATTCCTGTCATTTCCCAGAGTTCTCCTTCCCAGCTGGGTAAGGAAGCCCAATCATAGACCATCAAAGAGAAAAGCATGTGGTAGGGTGCGTGGTTTCCCTCTCTGGACATCTCTAGGTCCAGAGGCTATCGTAGGGCCTGAGTAAGAGGTGAGGTGCCGCTTAGCTCAGCCTCACATGGCTAAGGAGACGCACAGAGCCTGCAGTGTGCTTTCAGGCCAGCAGCATCCTTACTGCACACACCTACACTGATCACAAACAGCAGAAGGGTATTACCGTACCGGAGTCGGCAAGACAGGACACAAGGGGAGTTTGTTAACAGCAAACACCACTGTGTACTTTGTGAGAAAGGGGGACCTCTGTGTCTTAAGAATCACATCATCCTGCTTTTGCCTTGCTTGACAAGGTCTCCAAGTGGCCTTGCCTTGTGATCTATAAGATGGTATTGCCCAACCGGAGAACACCACGGCCATCCTGCCAGCGTCAGGCCAGCTCCTAGAGACCCAGGCTGCTCTCCTCCCTCAGAGCATTCCTGGTGACTGAATGAAGGGCTGTCTGGTTCCTGCTTCCCGGATCAGAACCCAAACAGTAGCCCTTCCAGAGAACAAGCAGCGTTCATTCTCCCCATGTCTACACCACACAGTGAGCTTGTCTTCCGTAGGCGAGAGCTGGTCTGAGATAGGTAGGCTTCACTCCTGCCCAGGAAGAGAGAGAGGGTGGGCCACGGAATCTCCTAGAAACCCAATGCCATATGACCACAACCCAGCTAGGAAGAGCAGACTCAAGCCAGCACCATCTTGCCTGTGCCCATCATCAAGCTCAGAGAAAGAAGAGGGTACAGTCCTGCTGGACACAGGCATCATTCCTCCTGATGAGCACCCCACTATTGCCTGCTCTTCCTTCTACACATGAGCTGTGGGGAGGTCCAGCTAGGCCTGGAGCTGAGGCTTCTCGTGGATTCTCCCCTCCTCTCCTTCCACCTCATGACTTATCCTGCCCTACAGCTCCCCACCCTCTGATCCAGTGCCTCCTCCACAGTCACCTGCCGCTCCTTGGAGCAGTTCCTGCTCCTGACTAGCACAAGATGGTAGAGCTGGACATGTGGACTGAGTCTGCCTCACTGTGTTCCACCCAGACTCCAGCAGAGGTGGCCATGACCCGGAAGTCCAAATGGGTCCACAGGGAATTGACCTCTGCTATTGCAACTGCCTGGTCTCTAGTTTTTCAAGTCTGCCTCACCTTCTCCGGGAAGAGACATCTCATGTGTCTGAAGACTGCAGACTACTGAAGAGACATCTATCAAACTGCAGGAGAGCCAAGAGCTCTCAGGCTTGCAGGAAATTAGCGTTGCTTTCTGTAAATGGTACTATAACTAGCTCCCTAGGAAGGCTAGTTTGCTCTGCTGTCTGCCTCTCGTGACCTCTGGCCTGATGCATGGCCGCGCTGGCACTCAGCAGCCGCTTCCTACGTGGGGTTCAACTTGGAAGTTCCCTGCACACCTCTAGGAACAAAACTTCTAGGTTTGGGTCCAGACAGTTGCCCCTGCTCTAGCACCTTTGTGACAAGCTTCTGTTGCAGGGACAGAGTTTCTGAAGCCAAGGAGAGTCAGGAGTTTGGGTTGCTTTTGCCACCTGAAGGATGAGGGACAGGGCCGCAGCTTTCTCCACAGTTGGCCACCATTACACGGTGCTACCAACACAGACAGTAGCCAACGCACAGGGATCTGGCAGAAGAAAACACAGCAATGACCACCTGGGCTCCCTCTCATCCAGGGACCAGAGTAGGCAGACCCACGCAAAAGCTGGAGGGCACCAAGATCCCACATACCCTGTAAGGTCAGCTCCCACCACCCAGGGCAGGTTCTGTATGGAAGACACTGAGCCTTGGCCTCTGAACCAAGTGACTGTGAACCCATGTTGTACATCTCTCCTTCCCAGAGCTGTCCTCACTCCTGCTACACATACAAATAAAAGCCTGTTTCTTGCCCCGTCAAACTCTGAAACGCTGGTTAGTATCTTTCCACGGCCCCTTCAGCATAGTAATGCAACTCACTGGAGGCACCTCCATTAGGATGCTGGGAAATCAGAATGGAATTGTTCGTAGGTCTGTTTTGGTTTGATGGTTTGGTTGGTTGGTTGTTTTTGGTGGGTCTAGGGATTGTGCCTCGGACCTTGCACGTGTTGGACAAGCACTTGACCACCGAGCTTTATCCCCAGCCCTCTTTGTACTTTCTGTTCTGAGGCAGGTTCTCAATAAGTTGCCCATGCTGGCCTGGAATTTGCCACCCCACTGCCGCAGCCTCCCAAGGAGCTGAGGTTACAGATGCAGTAAGAATGGGATTTTACATTACCTGCAAAGAGAAGAATGCTTAGAAGAAGCTGTTTGGGGAAGCCTCTTTAAGCTATCGTAGCGCATACAGAAAGGCTCACCTGAAGACTCAGCCTGACACTACCTGGCCATACTCCTCTACAGATGGCGCCCCAGCTTTGACAGACTCTCAAAAGTCTCTGTCTGCATCACACATTGCTAGGCATTGTGGGTCATCTACAGGCTCTTCCGTAGCCTTAATATCCATGGTATATCCAGTCACAATCCAGGACCATCACCAGGCCAGGCATGTGCTAGAAAGACTGGGGGCCTTACCAGGCCCAGCTTCCATAAGGAGGAAGCCACACTTCTTCAGTGGAGGTGTGGACAGACCCATGCCACCACAACAGGTCTATGGCTACACTTCACCCACATGCCATTCTTCCAGCCAGTGACCCTGCAATCACCGTGAAAAATGTCTATGAGAGGGAAGAGCTAATGCACTGTTACCAAAGGCTCAGAATACAGAAATAGAGAAGGAGGCTTTCCATTTACCCAAAGGACCCATTTTGATGAATTATTTTTAAAGGTTCAATACACATTTTCTCTTGCTGCTCAAGAGAGTTGGCAGAGGGACCACCCACCAATACATGTGGGTTGTACACTGTTCATTTTTAACCTTCGCTGATTCCATACGCCGCCGCTTCTGCTTCTTCTTCTTCTTCTTCTTCTTCTTCTTCTTCTTCTTCTTCTTCTTCTTCTTCTCCTTCTCCTTCTCCTTCTCCTTCTCCTTCTCCTTCTCCTTCTCCTTCTCCTTCTCCTCCTCCTCCTCCTCCTCCTTCTCCTCCTCCTCCTTCTCCTCCTCCTCCTCCTTCTCCTCCTTCTCCTCCTTCTTCTCCTTCTTCTCCTTCTTCTCCTTCTTCTTCTTCTTCACTGTGCTCTGCCTACCAACTGCCTGAAGTCAGGGCTGTTCATGGCACTTGGAAGGGCAAATACATAAGCTTACGGGATTTGTTGGCCCCAGATAGAACTCATCAGCTCCTCAGATAGGCCCTTGTGCTCTTCTTCTTCATCTCTTTCATTATAGTGAGAAGAAGTCCAGCTAAGGAGGGGGCGCAGGGAAGCTGCACCTTTGATGGCAGCCCTGGAGTGCTGAGCACACACAGTGGTCCAAGGCTAGTGTGTAACACCGTCAAGCAGGACACAGCTCTTTGTGGTCTTCTGTGCCCTATTAAACATAGGATTGTCAGACTCCATCTTGGCTCTTACCTGAGTTGCTTTGCAGGCTAAAAGCCCATCCGCAGACCACACTGGGATTAGTTAAACACCACAGAGGAGTTTTACATTTTTTATCATTTTATTATTTTGTATGTACAGGTGTTTTGCCTACATGTATGTCTGTTTTTGTTGTTAGACAGGGTCTCATGTGGCCCAGGCTGATGTGGTATTCTCTACATAGCCAACTGTGGTCCTGAGACTTCTGGTCCTCCTTCCCAGCGTCATGTCCTGTTTATGTGGTGCTGGGAACAAAGCAGGGCCTCATTGATTCTACACAAGCATGCTGTCCCCTGAGCTTCATCCCCAGCCCACCCATTAGACAGTTTGCTATCTGAATTTGAGGCCGATTTCTACTCTACTTATGACAACTGATTTTCCCAGCTTTCTGGGGTTTCCCAGGATGGAGGATTTTCATGCTAAAAAGACCAAAAAGGCTGGGAATTCACCAGAAAGTTACTTCTGCTGAACTTGTTTTTTTTTTTTTCCTTAATACAACCATCAAGTCAGAAGAGAAAGAAAATGCTTCTGACTTACAGTGGGAAGGAAAAAAAATTAGGTGTGGTAGAGCATGCCTGCACTCCCAACGTGCCAGAGTCTCAGGCAAGAGGACTGTAAATAGGAGCCAGGTTAATTCACAATGAACCCTGTCCAAAAAAAAAGTGTAGCGGCTGTAAAGATGGCTTAGCAGTTAAGATCACACACTGATCTTGCAAAGGGCCTATATTCCAAGCATCCTTGTCATAGAGCACACAACCACCTGTGACGCTGGTCCAAGGTGGATCCTACACCTTTTTCCGCCCTCTGAGAGTTCCTATACTCATGTGCACACAATCACACGCAAGCATACACATAGTTTTAAAATAACAAAATAATTGTTTAAAAAGTAGGAGATAAAACAAGTTCCCTGCTGGGCGGTGGTAGCACACACCTTTAATCCCAGCACCCGGGAGGCAGAGGCAGGTGGATCTCTGTGAGTTCAAGGCCAGCCTGGGCTACAGAGTGAGTTCCTGGAAAGGCTCCAAAGCTACACAGAGAAACCCTGTCTCAAACAAACAAACAAAAAACAAGTTCCCTGTGGCCAGCCCTTGTACCCCACCCCATCAATGGTGACAGCGCCATCACTGTCTAGGGTACAGCATGCCTTGCTCTGAAAGTGACAGCCCTTATCTAGATTCTAAGTTAACAGCTCAGAGGAGGAAATCGCCCATGGAAAGCCACCATGGAAAAGTCCACAAGGATAAAGACTCATTCCAACATCCCTGTTAGGGTTTCCAGGGCACATGGAATCCGGGTCTTGGTGGAGCTCAATTCTTTCCAGCAGCTGTAACTGAGACAGGTTTTCTGGTTTGTTTACACATTGGCAAGGCAGGGGTGGAGGAAGGGAGGAGATGGAGAGGAGGACGGAAGCAGAATACACAGCTGGATCTGTTCCTGGTACGGCTTCCTTCAAACTGAAATGCGGAAAACAAGGCAATGCCATTCTCATCAGCCCATGAATTCGCGTCTTTTAATTGACAGTTCTTTATCTTTCTTTTTTAAGTAGAATTGGATAAAATGAGGAGATTTCCTCTTTTTTTTTTTTTTTTTTTTTTTTTTTCTTATGCCTGAAGTTTGGCCAAGTAGTGAAGAAATGAGCTCAGGGCTCTCCGCTACTCAGTCTTGTGAAGAGCATCATAGGAAAGGAGGCCAAGTCACTGCTGCAGCCCCCAAGGCCGGAGTGTCTGCACCCCGCCGCCGAACTTCCCCTCGGTTCCTCCAACACTCCCTAACAGTCTTGCTCCGGTGCCATAAGGACACTTACAGACACCTCACCACCCTTGACCGACCTCGCATGGCACAAAGATGGGAGTTGTGTTCACAGTCCTGGGAAATGAAGGTACTGTCCCTTCTCAGCACATGCAGGTTGTCAGGGAGACCAATAAAAAGCCCCCCTAAAGCAAGTAACTTGAGCTCTCCAGCAGGATGGGCGGGCCTGCCTTCTGCCGGAGGCCTTCTGGGCATGCGTGCATCGTTTCTTTTGCTGGGTTTCAGTCACAGCCTTTGCAAAGCGGTTGGTCATGTCTCCCTCCGCTATTCAGGCCCAAGCGTCCACTCTCAGTTTCAAGAATTTGGAGGTTAAATGTGTCTGTTTGGTTCTCTATCAGTCAAAGGATACTGTGTAGTCATGGAGCTTGCTGATGGATCCGGGGAAGGGGAAGGAAATGGGTACAGTTGAACGTTGTACACCCTAGAACGCGCTCAGGATTTTAGTTATAGATTTGCAATAATTGATAGCTGAAAGCGTTATCTGGCTTAGTTTGCCTTGGGTTTGAAATAAGCAGCTAGCTGCCTCCATCTCCTGTGTAACTCATGGTAACGCTGAGCCCTGATTCTAGGCTGCAAATAAACCATTCCTTGTGGAGAAGGAATTAGCTGACATTTCAGCACACCCAGAGGCCAAGGTCTTGTTGACAGCCCTAATTAAGACATGTTCTGCAGTGAGCTGCTGAAGTAGGTTTTGTTTCAGTACCCTGTTTTGCTTTAGGAGCAAAGGATTCTCACACCCTTCCACCCCACCCCACTCCCACCCCCCTGGGTTGCTAGTAGGGCAACCCAGAGTCTGAGCAGAGAACTGGCCTGGCGCCATTGGCCACTAGGTGGCGCTCGCATACCTCCCCTGGCTCAACCCCTCTTAATGATGTACCATCTGACCCTGGGCCTCTGAAGTGCAAGTTTGAGGAACTGGTATGTATCCTGTGACTTTCAGTCATGCTCAGAAATGCCCGCGTGGATGGCACATGAGTCTCGCTAAAAGCTAAGCATATGCAGGACAGTTTGCATTTTCCCAGCTCTCTCCTGTTGGTGTCTGGCTCTAGAGGTCCATGAAGGTAATTAGATGTTCAAATGCTAACATCCGTTTTCCATAAGACAAATGTGAGGGACTTCTACTTCCAATAGTAATCTGCCTGACATTCAAAGTCAGCATCAGTGAGACAACCATCCAGTTTAACACCAAACTAAGCAGTGCTCAAAATCTACTGGCTACATACAGTAGAGTCCAAAGGCCCAGGTTTACCAGAGGGCCAATGCGAACAGCTCCTATTGCTATGTTCATTAAGAAAAAGAAGTCAAGGAGCACGGCGCTTGCCTTTAATCTCATCACTCAGAGGCAGAAGCACATAGATCGCTGTGAGTTTGAGGCCCACTGGAGTTCCGGGCCAGCCAGGGCTGCACAGTAAGACCGTGTCTCAAAAAAATCAAAAAGCAGGCAAGGTGACTCAGTGAGCATGAGTGATTGCTCTCCAGGCATAAGGAAGGACCTGAGTTCAGATCCCCAGAAACCAATAAATAAAAAGCAGGGCAGGGCCACCAGGGTATAGAATCACAAGGCTGGGTGGTGGGGACAGACAGACAGAATCCTGGGGCCTAGTGACAATCTGCCTAGCTCCAGATGCAATAAGAGACTGAGTCTCAAGGGATTACAGCGGAGTGATAGCACAGGACACACAGCATCCTCTTCTGGGCTCCACGGGTGCTTGTACAAGCACACACCGGCACACACACACACACACACACACACACACACACACACACCAAGGAAAAGGAGGAAAGAAGATGGGAAGGAAGAAGGCCCGTTGTGCCCTTTGCAGACAGTGGGAAGCTATCCAGCACTAAAACCAATGGAACCATCAAACCATGGAAAGACACGGTGGAAACGTACCTGCCAATCACCCAGGGAAGGACACCACTGGAAAGGCTGTGTGCTGCATCATCTCATTGGACATCATGAGAACAACCGCAGGACTGGTCCAGCGCCCGCCACCGAGTGCAGCACAGCAGCCTTCTAGGCAGAGGCGTGTGATCACATGATAGAGGAACCGCAGCACATACACTGCACCTGTGCAAAGCCACAGGCGTACAATACCAACACCGAGGGTAAACAACACCAGTGTGAACAGTGACTCTGAGATGATGATGTGCCAGACGGGCCCACAGATTGTGACAGAGCACCCTCAGGTGGAGATGCTGATACCCAAGGAGGCTGTGTATGGGAAGGCCGAGCATATGTGTGTCCTTGGTATCTTCGGTTCAATTTTTCTGTGAATCTAAAATTACTATTAAACAACAAAATATTTTTTTTTAAACTTCATAATTATGCTTTCTTGGCCACAAGCCACAGCCTGCTCTCATTCACTGAAGTGTTTGGGTGGGTGTCTTTGTATGGGAGTACTGGGCCTGCCATCAGCTCCAAAGCCAGACACAGGCCACTCTTATTACCCTTGGTTAGAGGGAGGGAAATTCTCACAGAAAGGTTGAGTCACACACCTAATCGGGGGCAGAGCAGCATGTGGAACCCAGGTCAGTGAACTCCGATGTAATGCATGGAACTCCAAGAGTTACCTGAGTGCAGACCCAACTCACTCAGACTTAGCTCCAGGAAAGCCCACATGTTTGGAGCTCATATGAGCCATGAACCTGACACAGGTTGGAGACCATGCTGGTGTGCACATGGGTGGGTCTCACTGTCTTCCCAAAAGGCCCCTCCGTGCATATTTCTCCCTTTGGTCTCAATCGGGCTCCTCCAAACATGGTTTTATCTGAAAAGGAGACAGGGTAAGTGGGGTCCAAATGAGAAAGGTTCCTGAGTTGCCACATGGGCCATCTCCCTAGATCTAGACCTGTAGTCCCACACATCACAGTGAGCTTTGCTGGCCTGGCTTCATCCTGCTCTGACCCTGACATGGTCTGGAATGTCAGCAAAGGTTTTAACCTTTCTATGTGAAACTTCCCTTCCTCTGAACTGGGGTGGTAATAGCAAGCCCTGTCTTAGGACCATGTAGGAGTCAATTCAGCTTGTCAGTGAAGTATTTGGCCGGATTGAAAATACAGTGTGAGTGAGTGAACACCGTTCGCCCAGGCAGTGGGAAGGTTTGCTGGGAGAGCCATGTGAACTGTGAGTTCATCAGCTTCACCATGACACTTCGACACACATCCAGGGCTGGAGATGTGACTCGGCTGGTTGAGGGCTTGCCTAGCATGCTCAAAGTAGCAGGTTCAATCCACAGGACGGCACAAGCCTAACACTTAGGCAGAGAAAGGAGGATCAGAATTCCGAGGTTATCTTCTGCTATATATAGCAAGTTCTAGGTCAGCCTGGACTGCATGATACCCTATCAGGGGAGGAGGAGGGGGAAGGGGAGGAAGGGAGGAGGGAGAGAAGGGGAGGAAGGGGGAAGGGGAGGAGGAGGAGGGGGAGGAGGGGGAGAAGGAGGAGAGGGAGAGAATAAACACACCTGTTGTGCCAGACACACTTGCAGTACCCACACAACACCCCCTTTCTGCCCTGTGCCCTGACTAGGACAAACCAAACTCCTCACAGCCTCAGGAAGGCCTCTTTGCCCATCACTTTATCCAGAATGCCCAAACTCTCCTCAAACAGATGAGAAGCTCGCATGAAGTGAAAGTCTCTGGATTGAAAGGTAAATAAAAAGAGCCTAGAACTTTCTTCAGCAAAAGAGCGAAAAGGCTGTGGTTTCCTTTGGGTCAGAGAGTTCCTGACGGGCTTTTTCTTGTTTTCTTTCCTCGCCAGGGACAAGAGGAATGAAACATGGCCTCCCCATGATCTCAGGGCAGTAACCAGTCAACTATGATATATTTACTGAGAAATTTTTAATAAATAAACCACAGCCTTGAACCCATGTGCCCTTATAAACCAGTCGGTTCTCATGGGGCAAGTTCACGAGCTTTTATGAAGCAGCACTCTGTTCTCATGAGAATTTTATTAGAAATTGGAGACTCAAAATGCATCAGGCAGGAAATTTATGAGGCTGCTTGGGAGCTGGTCCTTTCATTTTGTCATCCGGATTAATTTACTTCTTCATCTTATGTTGATTTACTTTATAAATTTTAGTCCTGAACACTACCCTGAATTTCTCAACAAACTTAAGCCAGCTAATTGATTCTTGAACTTTCTACTTTCCATTTTTACCCTCAGAGTCAGATGGATAATTATTGATAGTCTATAAAAGAGAGCCCTCAGAGTCTATGGGAAATACAAATGACTAGACAAAAAAAAAAAAAAAAAAAAATGGCCTCGGCAGGTCTTCCCAAACATCCGAGGGATAAACAAGGATCATGGTGGGAAACGTTTTTACAACCACAGACAATTCTTCACGTCTCGAACTATTCCACTTAATCGTTTCTTCAATTACCGCTTTAATTGTGTTTTGCAAAGTACCCAGTTAAAAATCTCACTCCCTCTCTATTGTTTACCATCGTGTAACCCAAGTTGGAAAGAGCCCAAACCCAGAATAGATGTTTGTCCTGCTGAAGTGCAGAGGAAGTGTCCCAACACGTTTCTGCTCTGGGCCTGTTCCAGTGTTTCTGAGACCTCCCTGTTAATGGTGTGAGGGACGACGCCAGGGCCCGACCGGCCTTGGCTGGAGTCTAGAAGTGTGGGTGAGTGACACAGGAACCAGCCCTCTATTAACTAGCTGGCCCCTGGTCGTTGTTTGCACCTGATTCCTGGGTAACATGCCCACCAGAGGTGACATTTCCCAGTCTCTATATTTAATTATTTGGCTGTGGCTGTGTTTTTCCAGCCAGATTCTTTGCCTATTAAGTTGCTACAGTGACCTGGATGGAATATTTTAATGTCTTCTAGATAGGGTTCCAAAGTGCCTAGACATAGATTTTAGAAAAGAATATAATTTACACACACACACACACACACCCCTTATGGTGAACATTGTCAGTGTGACAGGATCTAGACTCACCTAGAACACAAACTTCTGCGCAGGTCGTTAAGAGAGTTTCTATATCGAGAAGGCCCAGTCTACATATGGTGCCACCATCCCATGGGCTGAGGCCCCCCGACAGAATGAAGGAGGAACTCATGAGTTGAGTAGCAGCATCCTTCAACTCTCTGCTTCTTGATGGCAGATGTCATGTGACCAGCTGCCTTACACGCCCTGCCATGCTCTCCCCCATCCTAATGGACTACTGTACCGCCACCACGAGTCCAAACAAGCCCCTCCACCCCTAAGTTGCCTCTCGCCAGATTATCTTGTCACAGCAATGAGAAACGGATCTAATACGGTATTCCTAAGAGAAGCAAGCACACAAGAAGGCACCTCCGGTGCTGGGCTTCAGAGCACCCAGCAAAGCACTACACCATTGTGTTGGAGAAATGCTTTGGGTGGCGACTATGAGAAGATGCCCCTCTCCACAGGACAGCAGGAAAACCGTGAAGTAAACAACTGGAGTCCGCCTCCACTCGCCTCTAAGAATGGCCTGACCCAGAATACTGGATAAGCCCAGCGCGCACATAGAGCAACGGAAATGCTCACACATGGCTGGTCGGAAAGCAAAACGAAACAGACACCTTGGAAGATGGGTTGGCAGGGTTCATAGACAGCTAAGCATGCTGCCGCCATCAGGGCGTGCACTACTGTTTCTGAACTTTTACCCAAAGGGACTGAAAACATCTGCCTACACGAAAACCTACACACAGGGATGGGGGTATAACTTAACAGCGAAGTGTTTGCCTAGCACGGCAGAGTGCTGGGTTGCAATTCCCAGCACCCTACAAATGGGGGGGGGGGGAAGAGCCTGAAGCCGGTTGCTGGGATAAAAGACAGCATGTATGTCCTGTATGATTGCAAGCACCAAACACTGAAAATGTAAAACTGTGGACACAGTGAAAAACCAGTGGCTGCCACACGGTTGGAAGATGTGGATGAGCAGGTGGATCACAGGGAATTTGAGAGCAGACATTCCTCTTTATGGCACTCTGGTGGGTGATGGCATCACACATTTGTCCAAAGGCAGAGGGAGCATGCCCAGCACTGCCAACGGGCCGGTGTAAGCTGTGGGGTCTTGATGACGATGTTAATGTAGCTAAAGGATTGTGACAAACACACCCCTCTGATGTGGGATGCTGAGTGTGGAAAGGCTTGGGGGTCAGAGGGGGACACGGGAGAGGGGGTACCTGGGAAATCTGTCTTCTGCTCAGTTATGCTGGGAACCTATAACTATTATTGGTTTACAATCCTTTAAAGAGTAAGAACCCTGAACAATAACCACAAGAGACAACCTGGACTTAGGAAACAGGAGCCCCAGATCCTTTGGGTAGAGAACTCTGCTGCAGGGGTGTGGCATTATAAAAAGCATAAGGGTAAATCAATTAAGTCCTCCCATGGGTGCTGAGCACACACTCCACCCCACAGGGTAAATGTATTGCTAATAAGATTGAGAACAATAAGACAGGCTTCCTGGAGGAGGCGGCTTGGCCAGGACTTCAGGGTGCAAGTGTGCATGTCTAGCTCCTGGTGGGATAATGAGACCATAGCAGCGGCCTATAATTCAGGTCCTCAGCCTGGGATTTTGCCTCTGGAGTCTTCCCGCAGCTGGCCTCCTATCCCTAAGAAGTTAACAAATTGGTTTTCCTCCACCTCTGTGTTCTGATGGCAGGCCAAGGAATACATGCATGCACTGAATGAAAACCAGCCCAGCCGAGAGTGCAGCAAACCCACGTCCCCAGTGAGCATCCACTCGGGCAGCCCCCCCAGTGCCTTCCTCGTGGCCGCCAGGAACCCGAGTGGTGGATTTCAGCATTCCACAGTGCCAATTAGTTCAGCCTCCACGGGGCGATTGGAAACAACAGGCAGGTCTGGCAGGGTCTCTCCAGCCCTGGAACATGTCCAGCCACCACACACAGGCTTGGGAAAAAACCTCAGTCCCCTGGGACAAGCCCCAAAGGGCAGCACTGTCCCTGTTTAAGGCAGGAAGTCCCAGCGTAGGGATGCCCTGGGGTAAACATAGTTGGGAGACACAGGCTTAGCTCACACCCTTCCCAGCGGCATCACAACTCCCAGTTGGGTGGATGGCACTGGCCCTGAGGGAAAGGAAGAAATTTATTCATCACATATGAGATTCCAAACAGGCGCCCGCTGGCTAGACTTACAGCCTACCAGTCCCTATAATGCTTGTCACAAATAAGCCCTGCTGGGAAGGTAACCTCTGAGACCAGTGAGCCTGACTCATTTCCCCATGTGTTGGACTGAATTTTGTGATCCTCCCAAAATCCCTCCATTGAAATTCTTTTATTTTTATTTTATGTACATTGGTGTTTTGCCATGGGTGTCCGGTCCCCTGGAACTGGAGTTACAGACAGTTGTGAGCTGCCATGTGGCTGCTGGGAATTGAACCTGGGTCCTCTGGAAGAGCAGTCAGTGCTCTTAACTTCCGAGCCATTTCTCCAGCCCTCCCCCATTTAAATTCCTACTCCCAGTGTGCCGTCCTTGGGTATGTGGGCCTTGGGAGATGATTGCATCATTGGAGTGGGACTCTTGTGAACAGGCTTAGGACCCTTATAAAGGCTTAGAGAGCTTCCTTGTCTCTCCCATCTCATGAGAATACTGTACCATGGTGCAGGTCCTCAGCAGGCCATGGCTGGATCTGAATGACCTTGACCTTAAGTTTCCCTGTTGTTGACAAGCATCCCAATCTATCCTCTGTCATGGCACCTGAGTGGACTAAGACACACACTCTTGTACTTTTAACCAATTGTCCTATTTGGGGCTTAGCTTGTTGAATGCTACACAAAGTACATGCTTCTGTTTTCTAGACAAAGAACTCTGAAACATCTAGATAGTCCCTGCAGAGCTAGAGACAAGGGGATGAGCTATTATTGACTTTCTTCAAGAAAACTGATGACTCAGGCAGAACTCGGCATCATTGTCCTTAGATGACCCGGATATTCTAAACCTCTGTGAACCCCTCCGGTCTCTGCCAGGGCTTCACTTGAGAACATTGCCCAGAATGTGGGAGGCACAGGTCAGAGTCAACGTGCCTGGAATCTCTGAGCATGATCAAAATAGAAACCAGCTTCGCCTTTGAGTTAGAGCAGAGAAGCGGCCAGAATCCAGCTGGCTAGCCGAGCTCCCCATGCTGAAAGCGAACCTATCTTTTTAAAGATGTTCCTGCTCCAAACACTCTGGTGTTTGACCACTTATGGCAGAGGGATAGCGAATCACTGAAACGTGAGCTCTTGGGAACCAGGGCCACAACTGCCTTACCCCTGTCCTCACAGCCCAGTCCTCCAGGCTGCTATTACAGACCGCCACAGACTAGGAGCCTGACAAAGAACAGAGCGTTTCTCTCTCTCATGGTTCTGGAAGCTGGAAAGGTCAAGGTCAAGATGCCAGCAAGATACAGTGTCTGATGAGGACTGGGTCATCTTGTTACTGAAGTTGTTAGGGTCAGAGCCTGGACCCTGGCAGCCCTAACAAGCTGGGCTCAGCCATTCACCCTCAATAGACCAATTAAGGAAACAAGGAACAGAGAAGAGCAGAGAAAGGGGATTTATTCAGTGTGGCCACACTGGGAGAGGACACAGTGCTCCAGTGATACAATCCCACCCCCACCCCCATCCCCGCAGCCCATCTTGGGGTTCCTGACAGGATATTTGAGTTTAAATAGAAGGCTAGAGGCATGCATAAGTGAAATGGGGGTCCTTCCCATCATTAACCTGCAGTTGTCTCTACCCCTCATCACTCCTGCAGAGTGGTCTGAAGTAGATGAAATCTCTTTCTGGGGTCCCACCAGGGTCCCACACTTTTCTTCTCCCAGCATGAGAGTCCTGGGAAAACTCCCATTCCTTAGGGTCTACTGCTTTAATAGTGTGATCACGGAAAAGACCCAAGTGTCTGTTTGGAATATCTTTCTTCCTCCCAGGACAGTCACACTCTGGAGGGGACAAGTGCTGTCTTCACAAAGCAGAGGTGGCCTAAGGTGGAAGGGTCTTTATTTAATTTTTTTATGGAAACATTTTATTTGAAAAATTGTTTTCATCAGTATATTCTGATCATGCTTTTCCCCTCCCCCAGACTCTTTCCAGACCCTCCCCCATGTCCCTACGCACCAAACTCCACAATCTTTCTCTTACTTTCCTTAAAAAAAATAAAGATTGAAAACAATAAGAAACAAGCATACCCACACACAAAAACACAAAAGTGGAAACCAACAAGCAAAAGACCACCAACACCAAAACAAATGACCAAGCAAAGCAATATGACACAAAAAGTCTACAAAAATAGCATTGAAATCGTTTGTGTTGGCCAGCTACTCCTGGGCATGGGGCCTGCCTGAGGTGTGGTTGATATCCACAGTGAGACTCCATTGGAGAAAACTAATTTTTCCTTTACCAGTAGGTGTCGATGCAGATAGCTTCTTTGTTAGGGGTGACCTTGTTCACTTTCCCCTCTCAGCGATGGGACCCTGTCTGACTTGAACCTGTGCAGGTCCTGTGCATGCTGCCACAGTCAACGTGAGTTCATATGTGCATCGGCCTTGCTCTGTTTGGAAGACACTGTTGCTTTGGAGTCATCCATCATTTCTGGCTCTTCAAATCTTTCTGCATCCTCTTCTACATAGATCCCTGAATCCTGATGGGAGAGATTTGATAAAGACATCCCATTTAGGACTGTGTGTTCTAGTGTCTCTCATTCTGCACATTGTCCAATTGTGGGTCTCTGTGTTAGTTCCCATATTCTTAATCTGGCGACAGATAAGTGAGGCACTGATCTATGGGCATGGCATAATGTCATTGGTAGTCATTTTATTGCTATGTTCCTTTAGATTACCGTGGTTCTCAACCATCCTAACGCTGTGGGTCTTTAATATAATTCTTTATGTTATGATGATGTCCCCAATCATAAAATTATTTCCTTGCTACTTCATAACTGTAATTTTGCTACTGTTATGGACCGTAATGTAATGTCTGATATGTGACCCCCCTCAAGGAGGTTGTGACCCACAGGTTGAGAGTTGCTGCTTTAGAACAATAATAGTTGGCTTTCCCCTAGGTCTATGGCCTATCCAGTCTCAGGTTCTTGGCCATAAGAGCAGTATCAGGCATGGGATGCATCTTGTGGAATGGGCTTTAAAACCCACCAGGGAGTGGCTGGTTACTTCCACAACATTTGTACCACTACTGCAAACAGCATCTCTCACAGGCAGGTTTTTGTAGTGGAGTTGATGATTATCTTTCTCCTGTGGCAGCATGTAGAGTACTCTCCAGTATCATGAACACCAGTTAGCAGGGGTGGAGGCTCTAGATAGGCACCAATTCATCTTTTTCTTGTTCAATGAGATATGTATTGTCTTCAGAAATAGGGCCTTACTGTCAGTTTGTGGAGAGCAACCAACAGCCTTGGCGATAGCCTGAGATATTTGAAGGTTTCCGTGGGGCCCCTTTGGCCAGCAACTCAACAAGATGTAACCCATTCCTGGCACTGGAGGTTTCACTTGGTGGCATAAGATGTCAAGTTGGGGCACTGTCTCCCCCATGATTTGGATATTCCATTTAAATTCCTTTCATATATGCTTATGTTTTAAGAAGCTTCTACAGTGGCAGGTTTCCCTATGGCACCTCAAATGGCAGTTAGGGTTAGTTGTCCCTCCTCATATCTCCTCCCTTACCCCTCTCTTGCATCCCCCTCCCCATTAATCCTCCCACTCCAGTCTCACCCATGTTTCTCCATAACAATGCACCTGTTTCTCCTGGCAGAAGGGTCTTTCATGAGAGCCTTTGTACACTGATGAAGGAGCTCTCTCCTGGTCTAATCACTTCTTCAAGGCCTCACTTCTCATCAATGTCACATTCTGACTGAATGTGGAGAGGACACATTCACACCTGCAGGACAGTGTCCGCGCCACCGTAAGTCATTTCTTCATGCATCTGCAGTGAAGCACCAATTCCCCTCAGCTTGTGGTGGGGTTACAGTCCTACAAGTCCATTGTAAGTGAAGACATTGCAAGTTGAAATGTGTTGCTAACCATCACAGCTAAGCCCAGCCTGCCTCAATGTACTCAAAATGCATTAGCCTATAGTTGGGCAAAATCATGTAACACCAACCTACTATATAATAAAGCATTGGGTATAAATAAAGCATGGGTATAACTTGCTGAGTACTAAACCAGGAGTCAAAACCAGGTTTTACACATTAATTATCAAGCCAAAAAATTTTTGCATCATACCATCCTATAGATCTGCAGTCACAAGACGTCAGTTGTTTGTCTTTAATAATGCTGAGTCCAAGTTAAGGGGCATTTCTAGCATGTTAAGAGCCAGTCCAGGAAAGTAAAGCTATGTGAAGTTCCTCAAGATGGATATACCAGGCCACATGCAAGATAGATAGGCACACCTTACAAGAAGAGGAACCAAGGCTCCCTGTGATGAGGTCAGAGAACCTCTCTGTCAGTGTTTTACCCATAGGAAAATTTAAGTTCTGAATCCTTTCTTCTCTTGCCCTCCCATTCTCTGCCCCTCTCTTACAAAATCCTGACTCATGAGGTAGAGCTCTCAGATGTCATTCCATCCACCCACTCCCTTTGGAGGTGGAGGAAGCTGAACACAAGGATGGCGGCACACATGCCAATGTCTTCACAATTATGATGCATTTGGAACCCAAATCCCGATCTCCTTCATCCCATTAAAAATGCTCACTTCCCCCACATGGCTTCCGTACTCCAGGACCATTGGTGCCTGGCAGCACCCCAGCCTTACTGCACCTTTCAGCTTGAAAAACTTCCTCCCCAGCATCTTTCTTGGTTCTACTATCCCACTCAAGATAATGTGCTTGTCCACGAGCTCCTCGATCCTACACACTAAAAGATGAGTCTCCTATCTTATTTCCTCTCTGTGGTGACTGTGAAAGCAGGCTGCCTAGAGAGACCCATTGCTCCCCAATCAAGTAAGGGAAAGAACCGAACAACAGACATTTTCAAATGTATGAGCACTGATTATTTATTACAGGTGAATAGTTTCATGAATTTCTTTAACTGTACCAAGATCCCTTTCTAGAGAGCAGCAGTTAGCCATCCACGTCAGATTCTTTTCCTGCTACAATCCCAAGTCCAAGGTCCTTCCCACTCTGGAGATTTTGTCCTGTAGAGGACAGGCCAGATGCAGCAATGTCCACTTGAGAGTGAAGAGCAAGACTTTCAAACCACTGGTCAGCAGCACTTCTCTGTTGTGTTTTCCTTTTGGTATTTGTTGAATTAAAAAATTAAAAAGTAACGGATTTCCCTATGGGATTCTTGTATGTATTTGTCTTGGTTGAGTTTCCCCTTCTGCTCCTCCCTCATCACTTGCCTCCCATCCTCTGCTCCACTCTTTTGCCCCCAGTCTCCCCGCTTGCACATTGTTCTGTTGTCTTCCCCAGCCCTCCCTTAAAGCCTCTTTTTTCCAGTCTCACTGGCCCCCTTCCAGTTTCCTAGTCTTTACCCAACTTTCCTCCCACGCATAGTTAATGAAGTAAAATCCTCCTATGAGAGAGAACACACAGAATGTGTCTTTCTCGTCTGGGCACCTCATTTAATATAATGTCTTCCAGTTCTATACATTTTTCTGCACAGTTCACAGTTTCATTTTCCTTTACAGCTGAATAAAATTCTGTTGCGTATATGTACTGCTGCAGCCAGAATGGCTACAATCAAGCAAACAAACGACAAAGGGCGTAGGAAAGAGGACTCCTTAGACATTATGACAATGTAAACTGGCACTGCCACTGTGGAAATGAGTGTGGAGGCCCCTCCAGAAAACTAAATATACAGCGGCTATATGACCCAGCTATGCTATGCCTGGGCACCTCCGTAAAGAACTTTACAACCTTCTAAAGAGGTCCACATGTATCCACGTTTATCACTGTTCTTTTCACAATAGTAGGAGTCAGCCTAGGTGTCCATCAACAGACGAGTAGCACCTTTTTATAAAAGAAAACTCTGGCTGAGGGATGGACACTCACCAAGTTACACCGGAGTCTCTTTTGCTTGGGGACTCACCAAATAAACCTTTTTCTTTCCCGTCAATAACCATATCTATCCTGGTACAAACGAGAAAAGCAATTCTAGGACACATTGTACCCAAATGACAGGTGGCCATCAGAGAGAGCCATGCCGTGTGACAATGCTGTTACAAATGCTGTCTTTGAAATACTTTTTAATGTTTAAGATAGTTTCTGGTCTCTAAAGACACATTTGAAAAAAAACTGGATAGCACTTAGAAAAGCAGTACAGGAAATAAAAAGGACACTGAGCATTGACCTCCAGGAAGAATGGGATGGAGGTAAAACACCCTCCTGCTAGTCCATCCACCTCTGGTGATGCTCCCCTGGTTCTGCCTCCTCACAGTAGGCCTGCTGCCAGTCCATGGGAGTCGTTTTGAGATTACATAAGCACCTAAGATGGTGTTTGCCATGTTAAATCCTCTGTGAATTTTTAGTTTAAAATAAATCAAGCAAGATTGATCTTGTGGGGACACTACCACAGAGAGCATCCTGTATGCTATTCTCTTTTCCTCTTTAGTATCTGATTCCTCCAGGGCAGGAATGACATTTTACTAGTCTCTGTGTCCCAGTCACTCAATGCATGGCCACTGCGCCAGTTCCAGCCACCACAGGCTCCTAGGCCCCTGGGTACAGGTCACAAAAATGGCTGCCCTGTCTGAGAGAAATTTATCTTCATCTGTCCCTTCTGCCAGACTCTTTATGCAAGACAGAACGTGTGCATTTGTGAATGGTGTTCCTGATCTTCACTACTACTCTGAGCTAAGGAGAAGCCTCGGTCCACAGCTGGGGGAGACAAGGGTCAGCAAAGTGCTGGCCTTGAGCTCGAATTCTCAAACGTCATCCAATCTACCCCTTCCTTTGGTGGTCAAGGAAGCCGAGTTCCATCTCCAGAACTTTTTTTTTTTTTAATGAAGAATGGTGGCATATACTTGTGTCCCCAGCACTGAGAGGCAGACACAGATCATCCTTCCTGCTCACTGGCCAGGCAACTTAACCTACTTGATGAGTTCCAAGCTAATGAGAGACGCTGTCTCAAAAAATAAAAATAAATGGCACCCGAGAAATGACAACTCATGCTGTCCCCTGGCCTCCACATGCACAAGTATGCGCATGCATGCATGCATACACACACACACACACACACACACACACACACACACACACACACACACAGGAGAAGATAGATACAAACATGTCCTCAATCCCTTCTAAAGATTTTAGCATTCTCTTCTCTAGTCAGTTGCTCATACTCTCTATTGGTGGGTGGCTACCTACAGGGCTTAATTTTTTTTCCAGCATGTCTTCACTTTTTAAAAAAGCCTCCAAAGATCTTAGGTCTCTGGGAGCTTTGTCAGCAATTCATACCTAGGCCTTTGATTTTTCTCACAAAAACCAAATAAAATCTCTGCCTGACGGAGCTTAAGAACTGGAGCCCTGGTGGGTTGGGGGATGATGGCAGATCTTAGGAAATGTGACATCAACTGGAAAAACTCCGAGAGGAGGTATCACTGTGCTGGAATCCTGCACTGTGCCAGGAGCAGAGAGGAAGCAATCACTGGGAGCTGATTCCGCAGGGGAGGCATCTTAAGGAGGTGTTAACACTGCTCCAGACACTCAGGTTTCCAGCCCTCTCCCCCTTAACAGCACCTCAATATGCATCCTGTCCCCTGAGAAGCCTGTAGGTGCAGCATTGTGTGGCTGCTGCCTCTGCGAAGTGTTTTGGAAGCTTTGTTAGTTCATCTTGGCGTGGAAAATGGAAAATTGGAGCTGTGAAAATACACCACGTGGTCAAGTTTCGTGCCTGGGATGGTATACAAGGAAAAATCTTACAGGGTCAAGATGTGGGTGGCTGTGGGCGCCAGCCAAGTGGAGAGTTCATCAGTCCCCTTGGGGGAAGGAAAGAGGAGATAGGAACAATTAAAGCTTTAGTAGGTTATGGGTTTGGGGAAAAGAAGGTTAAATTACTAAATGTAACTGCCTTGGACTCAAATCACGGCTGCCAGTCAATGGCATAATCACCCTGGTTGTCATTGATTGAACTAGTCATTGAAACGATAGCTCAGTTAGCAAGCTTGCTCCCCAAGACACACATCTCATGTGGGCATGCATGATGGTACACTTCCAGTTGTCCCAACTGCTGGAAGCCTAAGGCAGGAGGATCATGGATTTGAGGTCATCTTGGAGTATATAATGAGACAAAAATACCCAAAATCAAAGATAAAGCATTGTCTTGAGGGAATCCACAATTGGTCTTAATGTCTTCCAGTTTACAGTAACTCTTCTTTATATCCCTGTGGGATTCACCCACCATCCTAAGCTAGTGGTTGCTATCACAAGGCATGCAAATACAGCTCCCCCTAACTACTGGCTCCTGCTTTCTTCTGGAAATCAAGCACTGCTCTACCCCCCTACCACCAAGATTTGGTGACTCCCTTCTCCAGAGATTTGTCTACCCTGCAGTTCCCACAGCTACACTCCTCTCCATAGGTACCGGCATCTTCTCTTGGTACCCACCATGTTCCACTAGTCCTTTGAAACTCATTTGGGAATCTGCCTACCCAAGCTGAAACATCTGGTGGTCCCAAGGGCAACACATCCACAACCATGAATATGGCTCACTCCTCAACTGGGAAGCATAGATCAAAATGCTACCAGGCCATACAGTTGACAAAGACTATAAAGGAAGCTCTAAGCTGTAGCCAAGGGTCACAGCTCCTCTTTATCCCCCAGCTTGTACTCTCAAAACACAGATGATGCTATTGTCTCCCAGGAGACAGAGGACCAGAGTTCTGGGTCTCAGATCAGCTCCAGCCACCCACTCTGCACAGCACTACACTCATTCCGTAGACATATCCCAAGCCTGCTGTATCTCAGGTTCGGGCGTAAGGCATGGAGATGCAAAGACAGTGTCTACCCGAGGGAACCCCCGAGATAAAAGGGATAACAGATAAATAAATGACTCAGTACACTTAGCCTTTTCACAGGCAGCATACGACCTGGGATTAACAAAGCACTACACAAGATATCCCTTCAAAAAAAAAAAAAAAAAAAATAGTCAGGCCGGGCGGTGGTGGCGCACGCCTTTAATCCCAGCACTCGGGAGGCAGAGCCAGGCGGATCTCTGTGAGTTCGAGGCCAGCCTGGACTACCAAGTGAGTTCCAGAAAAGGCGCAAAGCTGCACAGAGAAACCCTGTCTCGAAAAAACAAAACAAAACAAAAAAAAAAAAAAAAAGATATCCCTTGTGCATCCACACACTATTTCACCCAGAGCCAGAAAGACTTGGGCGGCATATCCCTAAGAATTCACTAGCAACACCTCTCACTATCAAATGCATTCCTTGTGGGATGTCTACTAGAGTGGGGTGATAATGTTACATCAGATTGGGCAATGGGATCTTCCAGGGGTAAATTGGGTCTGGAGATTTAAAGCTGGAGTTCACTGGCCCAGAGATCTTTGAGGAGCAAGGGATGGGCCAAGCGCCTAATGAGTTTGGGAAGAAGAGGAAAAACCCCACATGAAACACAGGAGTGGCTGGGCAATGGGAGACCAGTCTTGAGTGGGTCCCTGAAATGTCCTGACAGACAAGGGAGCTACTGCACCGAATGTGGCAGATGAGCCAAGGCCTGTGTGGCCTGGGAAAGTGATCCGGTCTAACCACACAGTATCACCGATCCTCTCTGCAAGGTGGTTTGGCCAAAGAGTCTGGAGCTGACCCACTCGGAGCCCTCTCGAGAATGGGAGGAAGGTGGTGGCGCAGACCAGGCTCCCTTAGAGGAGTTCTGGGTAAAGCAGAAGCAGACTGCTGGGCAGTTGGGAAGTGAGGCACACAGGTGATTGGGCGTGGCTCAGTGCAGAGCCTGAGCTGGCGTTCCACAGGAGCAGACGCTGGAACTCAGGCACAGAAGGGGGGGTGTAAGTGACCGGGGTGTAAAAATTCCCTTTGGATTGCTATGAGGAGAAGGTCCATGTATGTGACACTTGACTGGTCTGAGGGACACCCCCATAGCTGGTAACATAGGTGTTATTTCTGTGATCTGTAGCTGAGTATGTGTACAAGTGTGCATACACGTCAGAGTGTGCGTTTAGGTATGTTTGTGTGTCAGTGTGTGTAAATGTATGGGAGTGGAGGGCATGTTTGAGTGTGTGAATGTATGTAGAGATCTGTGAATGTGCTTAAATGTCTGGATATGGGTGTATTTGAGGGTGTGACTGTGGTAGTATGTGTCTATATTTGCGTGAGTGGGTTGGAGGTGTTTGAATATATGGATGTGTGCTAATGTAGGAATACATCTATGTGTCTGAATGTTTGAGTGTGTTAAATCTGACAGTATTACTGCATTGTGTGTGTGTGTGTGTGTGTGTGTGTGTGTGTGTTTGAGTGTATGTTTGAGGGTGTTTGAGTGTGTAGATTTGTGTCTAAGTGTATGTTTGAGTGTGACTGTATGAATATGTGTGTTTGTGTGTGTAACTGTCAGAGCTGGTGCAGAGGATATTTGGGGTTAGTGGAGTAGAGGGGCTGGGTGTGGAGAGGTGGGAGTGAGCCTCATGGAATTCCACACCTCCCACGCACTGTGCAGGAGGGGCACTTCGAGCACAAATATGGGAAAGGCATAAACAGCAGGAAGGGCAGTTGAGCCTGGCACAGGAGTGTCATGCAGGAGTAATGGGGTAATTAAGGAAAAGGAAATGCAAGCTGCATTGTCCACTGAGCTTCCTGAGAATCTCAGCCCACTGGTGGGCGTCTGCCGTACCCCCATCCCAGGCCAAGTGAAAAGAATGGGGGACCTGGAGGCCACTGCCAGCCCAGCCCCACCCCTAGACCTGACTGGGGAGGAGCAGTGGCCTTCACCTGCGCTATGCTGTGCTGAGGTTCTCCTCGTTGGCCCGGAGAAGCAAGCAACTTCCAGGAGAGTCAAATGGAGCCAAGATACCACCATCCGGCCACAACCTGTGCTGGCCAGCAGGGCTTTTTCCCTTGAAGGGTAAGACCTGGGCCAACTCCAAAGAAGGAATCCAGGAATCCAGTGGCCCATGTCTGAACATCTGAGCCTCCCTCCACAGTGGTCTTAAAGCACAATGCTGAACCCATCCCGTCCCATTTGATATATAAAGGACAATGATATAATGCAGTGAATAGTTAGGCTAGGCTAGTAGGTCTGTGTCCTCATGCTTCCTGCCTCCACCCTGGTCACACTCACCCAAGAGATCTCAGGCTTTAACAGTGGTTAGCATTCCCTTGACTTCTTTTTAGCTGCATGAGATAAAATAATTTTTAGGGATGAAGGCATTGCATCTATTTATCTGTGTGTTGTTTACTGGTTTTTTGAGATCAGGCATTTTCAGGGTAGTATGGCTGTAGACAAGGGCAGGTGTTTATTTGTTTTTCAAGACAGGGTCTCATGATGTAGCCCTGGCTGTCCTGGAACTTGCTCTGTAGACCAGGATGGCCTCAAACTCAAGAGATCCCCCCGCCTCTTCTTCCAGAGTGCTGGGACTAAAGATGTGTGCCACCACACCCAGCTGAAGGCATCACATCTAAATGACAACTTTAGACTAAGAACTTGCTGCACAGCCAGACAGTGGTGGTACACGTCTTTAATCCCAGCATTCAGGAGGCAGAGGCAGGCAGAGCTCTGTGAGTTCAAGGCCAGCCTGGTCTCCAAAGTGAGTTTCAGAACAGTCAGGGCTGTTACACAGAGAAATCCTGTCTCTAAAATGAAAAGAAGGAGAAGGAGAAGGAGGAGGAGAAGGAGGAGAAGAAGGAGAAGGAGGAGGAGAAGGAGGAGAAGAAGGAGAAGGAGGAGAAGGAGGAGGAGGAGGAGGAGGAGGAGGAGGAGGAGGAGGAGGAGGAGGAGGAGGAGAAGAAGAAGAAGAAGAAGAAGAAGAAGAAGAAGAAGAAGAAGAAGAAGAAGAAGAAGTAGAAGAAGAAGAAGAACTTGCTGCAGAACTGAGAGTGAAATGTCCCAGAGCCCCTTGGAGCTCAGTTAGTCAGGGTTTCAGAAACACACAAGTGCATTTGTTTTCATGGCAGCTCCTAGGCCTTTGGCTGTGTCAAGGTGAAGCTGAATATCTCCCTCCAAGCAATCAGCTCTCAGAAACTCATTAAAGTGGGCAATGTCCATAAGCTTCATATTTTCCATGAGAAGTAAATGGCCACAAAAGTAGCTACTGATACTCTGCATAAAGAATGGAAGGGTTATATGGTTCAATCAGTGGTGGGAATCACAAGGTTTTCACATGAAGCAAGGTGTCTTGACCCTGGCAGAATATATCTGCTGTTCAGTGAGGGGCGTTCTTGCTATAAACCATGAAGAACTGGACAGAGGAAGCAAAGTCTTTTTTAAGATGCATTGTGGATGCCAATCTGAGTGTCCTCAACTTGATTATTGTAGAAAAAGAAAAGAAAAAAAGGAGAAAATTATATTCCTGGACTGACAAGTATTAATGTATCTCTTTGGTTGGGGCCCAAAAGAGCTAGCAGAACTTGAAAGCTTTTCAATCTCTCTAAGTAGATGATGTTCACCAGTAAGATTTCAGAAAACCCTTAAAGAAGGTAGGAAGCTCAGAACCAAAGCACCCAAGATTCAGTGTCCTGTTACTCCATGTGTCCTGCAACACAAACATCAACCCATTGCTCTGAGGAAACAATGTACTAAGAAAAATAAAGAGGAGGCTGCAGAATATGCTAAACTTTGGGCCAAGAGAATGAAGGAAGCCAAAGAAAACCACCAGAAACAGACTGCCAAGCAACATAGACTGTCCCTCCCTGGGAACTTCAAGTCTGAGTCAGGTCAAAAATAAGCCAGCCAACACCATGTACACCAGGTTAGCCTAGAACTCAGAGACCCACCTGCTTCTGCCTCCCTAGTGCTGGGATTAAAGGCATCAAAGTCTGGCTCCTCCCTGCCAGCCTTTGGTACTCTTAATAACTAATATTCCCCATGAGATTGGCACTTAGAAAGACCTTAATCGAGGGACATAGAAAGACATTAGAATTCAAATGTTGACCAGACCTCCCTCCTTTTCTTTTCCTCTAGATGAAAGTAAACCGTCAGTAGATGCATTTATATCTGTCCACTATTATTGTAATAATCTTAAATCATCAGCCTACTTACTGTTTAAAGGCATCCTGGGTATTTTAAAGTGAATGGCTCCTATTTAGAAAGCAAATGGTACCTTCCCAGTCTATCCAGAAAACTGTGTGTGTGTAAAAACTATTACTTTAAAGATTTAGGTCTGCAAGAATAGCTTTCCTGTGTTTTATGTTTTTAGAAACTTCACCTGAAAATGCAATCAATGGCATTTGGCAGGCAATGGGTTTCACTTTGGTCCAACAAATTTGTTACAAGTAATAGTTCATTAGACCTGAGAGGATCTTAACTTCACTTGATTTTGTTCTTGAGTTTTTAACACTTTGCTAAATTAAGAGTTCTTTCCAGAAATCTGTGTTCTTTCCCTAGGACTGCCCAAATGTCATATCACAAACTGCTTCAGACAATGTGTTTAGTGTCTCAAGGAGTTCTAGAGACTAGAAGTCCCAAGTCAAGGTGCTGGCAGGGCCATACTCTCCTGGAAATACACAGTAGGAATCTTTTCTTGGTTCCTCTGACCTCCTAAACACTGCCTACAAAGGGTGCCGTGTGGATACCTGGCTCCCAGTCACAGTCCTCATGTGGCATTGTGCCCTCTGCCTTTTTCTGATCCTTGTCCCTGATCTATATTTGTTACGTGGATGAGCTGCAGTTGAGAGATAGATTTTTTCTATTTAATTTTATTTTGTATGTGTGTTGCCTGCATGTATGTATTTACACTACTGGAACTAGAGCTCTAGCCAGTTGTGAGCTGCCATGTGGGTGCTGGGAATTGAACCTGGGTCCTCTGCAGGAACAACACACTCTTAACTGCTGAGCTGTCTCTCCAGGCAGAGGGAGTTGGATTTTTTTTTTTTTTTTTTGGTTTTTCGAGACAGGGTTTCTCTGTGTAGCTTTGCGCCTGTCCTGGAACTCACTTGGTAGCCCAGGCTGGCCTCGAACTCACAGAGATCCGCCTGGCTCTGCCTCCCGAGTGCTGGGAGTTGGATTTTTAAAGTATAAAACCTCAATGCACCAGGGATTGCTCCTCAGCAGCTATCCATGACCCTGTAGGAGCCACTGTTCCAGCCAGCCACTCACTCCCCTCCCCAGACACGACTCACAATCCCTCTCATACTCTCAAAGCTGAGACTTCTCGATGTTGGCCACTTAGAGCCTCTGATGATTAATGCCAACTTGACAGGATCCAGAAGCACCTAGAAAACCATCCTCTGGGCATATCTGTGAGGAGCTTCTAAATGAAGTAAAGACTTAGGAAGACCCACCCCAAATGTGGGTGGCCCTCTACCAAGAGCTGGGAGCCTTGGTTTAAGTAGAAAGAATAGTGCAGGCTGAGTATCAACATTCACCCCTCTGTGCTTCCCAATTGCAGACATGATGGGACCAGCTGCCTCACACTCCCGATGCCATGACTTCCCTGCCACGATGGACTATCACTCAAATCATGAACCAAAGTAAACCCTTCCTTTACGTTGATGTCCTAGTTTAACTGTCAACTTGACACAGTCTGGAGCTATCTGAGAAGAGAGTCTCAGTTGAGGGACTGCCCAGATCAGATGGGTCTTTGGGCATGTCTTAGGGGAGGGGAATTATTTTGTTAATTGATACAGGAGAGCCCAGCCCACTGTGAGCTGTACCACCCCCTGGGCAGGTGATCCTGAGCTGTAGAAAGATGAGCTTGAGTGAGCCAGCAAGCAGTGTTCTGCCATGGTTTCTGTTTCAAGTTCCTGCATGAGTTCCTACCCAGACTTCTCTCAGTGACGGGCTATGGTCTGTAAGTGGGAGTAAGCTGCTTCCTCCCCCTGAGTTGCCTCTAGTCAGGGTGTTTTCTCACAGCCACATAATGAAACAAGAACAGTAGCTTTTGTTAAGCATTGCATCACAGCTACGAGATAAGGAACTAAGAGCAATGAGATGTAGTCTCCAATGACCTCTGACCGTCAGCTGCAGTCACAGTTCTCAGAACCCCAGCCCTGTAGGAGCTTCCATCTGCAGATGCTTGGAAAGCAGAAGCCAAAGGAATGCCAGCTAGAGACATCAAAGTCAGCCATGGCCAAAACGCATGGTACTAACTACCCTGCAGTCTAGCTCCGTTATTTTCAAACCTCTGTTCCCTTCCTAGGCAAGATGATAAACATGATATTTTAAAACTGGTTTCTTCAATACCTCGTACATAGGTGTTCTGGCACAAGACGTATTGATCTGAGTCTTAAAGGGTCTTGTATTAGGGGAGAAGGGGTGGGTCTCACTTTTGAGACCAGAGACTACTGCCAGATGTGTGTGGGATTGGGCCAGATGTTCCATACCACCCAGAACGCAGCCTGCCTGAAGAGCACCTGCCTCTCCAGGGTCAGCTTCCATATTGTACAGTGAGAAAGTTTGATGGTGTGGCTCACTACCATCCATCAATGGAGGCACAAACCATGTAGCCTCATGCATCTGTCTGCTTTGTGTGAATGCCAGGCTTTCATTGGAGGAGTTCCGCTCTCCCCCATATACAGGGCACAATTCATATCATTCCATCCCACTCTCCCCACCACACCCCATCCCATCCCACCCCAAGTGTGCCTGCTTATCCCATACATACAGTCCATAACATTTAACACTCACAGAGGCCCCTGCCCATGAAAAGGTAACAGACATCAGAAGCTGCAGGGATTTCACTCAAGTTGACTGACTTACTGTGCACACATACAGTGCTGCCTATCACTGACCCACTGTTAAGAATACATAGGGAGGGGCTGGAGGGGTCACTAAGTGGTCTAGAACACCGGCTGCTCTTACAGAGTATCTACCTGGGCTTGTCTCCTAACACCAACGTAGTGGCCCACAACCACCTGTAACTCCAGTTCCAAGGGATATAACACTCTCTTGTGATCTCTGTGGTCACCTGGGACACACGTGTTGCACATACATACATATAGACAAAGCACACATACACACACACCAAGATGTAAAATTTTAAAGCAAAAAATAATGTGACATATATTCACAAATATTCTAAAAGTCAGTCCTTACAAGTTCAGTACTCTCTTTGTAACCTTGATGTCACCAATATGTCAACCTATGTTCCCTCTCATATATTGAGTTATATATATATACTGAGGTTTTATATATATACTGAGATTTTATATATATACTGAATTATATATATACTAAGATTATATATATATACTGAGGTTATATATATATTGAGGTTATATATATATTGAGATTATATATACTGAGTTTATATATACTAAGATTATATATATACTGAGATTTTCCCAACCAACTCTAAGGTTTTTTTTTTTAAGTCTCATTTTGTACAAATAAACAATGGTTGGAGAAGAGCAACTTTCTTGAGGTCACTGCTTTTGTTTTTGCTTGAGTGTTTTGTGTTTTTTGCATATGTGTTTGGTGTTCTTGCATGTGTGTATGAATGTTCAAATTCGTGTAAGGGAGTGTGTGTGTGTGTGTGTGTGTGTGTGTGTGTGTGTGTAGGTGAAGGTTGATCCTGGGCATCTTTATCAATTGCTCTCCACCTTGTAGACTGAGGCAGGATCTTTCACTGAATCCAGAACTCACCATTTCTGACCCTCTGGCAAGCCTGCTTGCTGTGGGAATTGCCTGTCTCTGCCTCCCATTGCTGGTATTTCAGGCGGTACCACACCCTCCCAGATTTTATGTAAGTTCTGGGGGGCTGGATTCTGCCCTTATACTTTCACAACAAGAATGTTACTCCCCGAGTCGTCTCCCCAGACCTCCACTGCTTTTTTAAAGAAAGGATTTGTATAGCGCAGTCTGGCTTTGGAATTCACCAAGAGTTGTGATTAGATATGCACCATGCCTGGCTTAAGATCTCAGTTTGTACACTGTATACAGAACTAGGTGCTTGGACTATGGCACGTTGCTTGTGCAAAGGCAAATTTCTATTGTTCTCTGAACAACAGGACTGAAACCACCAGCAGGTAGGAGCCACATGAACAAGGATTCCAACTCACACTGATGGCCATGGCTGGGGAAAATTCTAGTTGTACGGTATCAATTTTCATATTTTGAGGATAAACTCCTCAGGGACACAGACTAGGAAACACATCTGACAGTCATGAGGTGTACAGGGTCCCAGGGTGGGATCCCTCTACTCACTGGGGTTTTTCCATGTGGAAGAAAACTGTCACCTCAACATGGATTTGGGGCTGGTCGGAGGCAGTGAGACTGTTCTCACAGCATCGCAGACATCACAGATGGAAAATGTGCCTCAGTCATCCCATGCAGTCCCGGGAAGGGCATTCTCTAACAATTCCACACACAGCCACAGAGTCAGTGCATCCGCCCTGTCCCGGGGGAGATCTTGGAGTCAAATGGCTCCCTAGGTTGTAAATTTCCTTTCACTCTTTTCTTGTTACATCTCAAGAGGGTTTTTTTTTTTTAATGAAAATAAAAAGGAAAGAAACAAGTTAAAAAGAAATAGTTCCTGCTTTTGGCCTTGTTGTAGAGTACTACAGCCATCACCATCGTCATCAGAGCAGATGGGACCACTTGCCAAGAGAACCCCCGCCGCCCAAGATGGGGCTTGTGGACTGTTGACATTCTATGTATCATAGAAGGAAGGGTGTGTGGTGTGTGGGGGTACAGAAGCCACAGACATGGAGGACATACCTCACAGAAATTTATTCCCCTGGTGATCATCCTTTTGGCTCCATGGAATGATAAAGATCACATGAAGCACCCACTCCTCCCACACTCCAGACTATTTGTATGCAGTTCCTTCCTAACTGCCTGTAGCCTTTCCATGGCATTAGAGTTAATAAAGTGTAGACGTTCAACGGAAGACGGTAGAGCCCATCTATCCAACTATGGGAAGTCCTCAGGCACGCTGGGACAAGTCTGTCCAGTGCTGGGTGGCTGCTGTCACCCATGCTAGTGACGCCTCACCCAGCTCTGTAAGCAAGGCCAGTGAACTCATTGGCTCCCCAAGTTGGACTTGGTGAAAAAAGCACTTCGGTTTGTCATGGGCACCCTCTGAGGAGGGGCTGCACCTTTCTTTATGTCTCCCCAGGGAAAGAGTCCCTGAACTGAGCCTAAAGATAAGTTTCCTATATAGGAAAACGCTCCCAGTTAAGATCAACATCCAGCTCCTGGAACTTCTCTGAATGAGTTACACTGTCTTCAGACACTAATAGCGAGAGTGAACACATTTTCATAGACATCCCTAGAATCACACTCTGTTTCGTTGAGGTGATGAATGAGACTTCCCATTTGCAGGGGACTTTCATCTCCTTCTGGCAACATGCCATAACAGACTTCTTCCCCCAGGCCTTCTTAAAACCGTGCTTCATGTGATCTTTATCATTCCATGGAGCCAAAAGGATGATCACCAGGGGAATAAATTTCTGTGAGGTATGTCCTCCATGTCTGTGGCTTCTGTACCCCCACACACCACAGGACTCAATGCTGGTCTCTGCAATGCCCCCTCTATTGCAGTTCTTGGAAACTGTTCACCTAGCTAGTCTCTTATGATTCTTATGATTCTTTTGTCTGGTTCCCAATCAGATAGCATAGATACCTCTTTTTACACAAAATAATTGTGTAAAAAATCCCTCACCATACGTTCTCAGAAGTAATCTTGGGTTCTCCAAAAGGTAGCCTTTGTATATGAACTAAAAGAACTAGACTGATGTGTGAGTTTGTGCATATGCATATGCTATGGTAGTAGGACCCTTTCCCATCCCTAGGGGACCTCATCCCCACAGTCAGCCACCACCTCTGCCCCGAACACTTGAAGAAAAGCAAGGCTATGGCTCTCAGCTGTTGGCTCAGTCTCAGCAGATGAACGGAAGAGACTCAAGGATCAGGTTACCAGGGGCAAGCCCGTTGGCACCATCCCTCCCTAGCTACCAGGAATGTGTGCACTGACCTGGGGAGTTTTTCCTATCAGGTGCTAAGCTCATGAAAAGTTAAGGACTGGGTGGTGTGTGTGTGTGTGTGTGTGTGTGTGTGTGTGTGTGTGTGTGTGTGTGTGTTCGCGCGCGCATGCGCGTGCGTGCGTGCAGGATGGTCCAAATCCTCCTGAGAAAACAGAGCAAATACTACTCATAGCTTCTTTAAAAGGATGGGCCAAACTTGGTATGGTGTCACATGCCTCCAATCTCAGCACTTCTGAAGCACAGAAACTGGTTTACATAACAAAATCCTGACCAAACAAACAACTAAAAGAGACTAGAAAAGAAAGAACTGACTGGGTAGGAGCAGCAACGCTTTCCCCACAGAGGTGCCTACCAGAGGGGAGGGCTCATTGGTGTGAATATGGTGGCGAGGCTCGCAGGGTCCGCTGTTCTCTCTGCTTTGTATTATTTTCATCTTTGTGTTCAAGCTATTGTTTCGGGACTGGGATCCAGAGCTATTCAAAAACTTAACTGGCGGCTTTTCTCCTCCCGGCCACTAGGTGGTGCCAAATCTCCGGTTGGTGTCCCACTTCAACTGGGAAACTAGAAAACAAACGAAGCCCAAGTGTAGAACAGAATTACAAAATGAACAGGGTGGAGGAGGCAAACGTCCTGAACCCCAAAGCTGGTCTTGGAGTAGTCCCAGAAAGAATCCCCAGTGGAAGCTCTGGCAGCCAGGGCAGCCCCTGGTTCGTGGAGCTGCGTGGTGCTACCCACCACGCAGACCCTTCTCTCCAGCTCCCTTGCTTGAAATCCTGAGCTGATTTGCCTTTCCCTTTCTCTTTGTGCGATTGGCTGCTCTCCCCCTCAGGAAGTGAGAGCTGTTTACTGCTTCTGCATCCACAAAGAGGCCTTTCCCCAGAGATGGCCAAAAGAGGCTCACTCACCCTGTTTACTAGGGCTGGCTGTAAATCCTTCAGTACCAGCTCGTCCTCTGGGTAAGGGAGGGTCACTTCATTCACTGACTTTCTGTGCATGTTCCTGTGAATTCTGACTGGGGGGCAACAGTATAGGCAGCAGGGCAGGCCTGGGCTCTGAAGGAATCTGTCAAAGAACAGGCTTGTAACTGGCATCATCAGGCTGCTGCCATCCCAGGACGAACAGAAAACCCAGGCATAAGGGAAAGGTACAGCAAGGCCTGATTCCCTGGGAGCTATTATGGTCTGCTTGTGAGATAGTAAGCATGTGCTTCCCACCTGCCTGAAAGCACAGGGCTGAGAGATCTGACAAGCGGCTTGCAGTCCTCTCAGGTGAAAGACTGCACCTACCTAAGCATAAACAAAGACAGGGGTGGGCAGGTGGGAGCCTCTTCCTCACCCAGCACAAAGGGCCTGACCAACATTCCTACAACAGGCAGATTACAGATTGGCAAGACAAAAGTATAATAAATGTACTTAATGACAGATTTATGGATGCCGGAGCCATAGAGAACGAAGCCCCAAAGACCGTGGGGGAAATCCCCTGGGTTTATGTTACATTTTGATGAGGGATGGACAGCCACATTGGA
The DNA here is from genome assembly GCF_949786415.1 of Peromyscus eremicus. Lineage (NCBI taxonomy): Eukaryota > Metazoa > Chordata > Mammalia > Rodentia > Cricetidae > Peromyscus > Peromyscus eremicus. Next base: position 13,502,074 of record NC_081433.1, on the reverse strand, counting down.
ATGTGACTGAGTCGAGGTCAGATGGAGGGAACTCGCAAGACCCATACAACATCCTCTCCTTCCGCACACCTAGGGGATGGGACACTTGCAGGTTCTGGGCTCCTTTGGGAGAAAGGAAAGCTGGTTTCTAGAACTTTGGGGGAGAGTGGCAGGTCAGGTGACAGGAGATACATCAGAAAGGCCTGACCTCATTGTTCTGAGAGTCTCTCCTGCGTCACCCTGGCCATCCTGCTAACTCAGCTCATGCCCAGGGAAATCCCGCCATGTGGACTTTCCATCCAGGGAAATCTCACCAGGTGCTGAGTGCAGAGTTGAAAGGCCCCTTCCTCCAGAAGCCCTTTTTGTAAGGTGAGTGACGTCACCCGCGTTCTAGTCAGCTCGGCTATTGTCACAAAGTGCCAGATGGGCAATTCCACCACAGACAGCTATACCTTACAGCTCTGGAAGCTGGAATCCAGGACCAAGGTGAGGTAACTCCATAGATGCCAGCCTGCAGGGTGCAGAGTTCTGCAGCCCCCTTACTCCTTGTCTTAGTTAAGTGATAACTACGGTTTGTGTCAAGTTGGCATAAAATAAGCCAGCACAACTGACCCCTTGACAACTTGACACACAAACGTATCACTGTTAAGCCATAACCTTTCCTTTCTTGTTCATCCCCAAGACTACACATCAATACAAATATCACAATATAAAACATTTAATAAACTTTAAAAGTACCAGTCTTAATTCGAAACCTTTAAAATTCAGTCTACTTAAAAATCCAAAGTCTTTTTTAAAGCCTAAAATCTCTCTTAAAATTCAGTCTCTCATCTCTGGGCTCCTGTAAAGTCAGAAGTAAATGAAATACTTTCTTACTTCAAGAGGGAAGAACCAGGATAGTCACAATCAGATCAAAGCAAAACCAACCTCCCAACTGTGTAAGTAACTCAGTGTCTAACGCCTGGGATTCACTTACTGCCTTCCGGGCTCCTCCAAAGGGCCTGGGTCATTCTCCGGCTCCACCCTCCGCAGCACACACAGCTTGTCTTCCAAGCTCTGGGAGGCTCCATTCCACAGCTCCTGCTCCTCTTGGTGATCACTCACGGTACTGGCATTTCCAAAATGCTGGGGTCTTCTGCTGCAACTGAACTGCATTTTCACCCATGGCCTCTCCTGGGTTCTCACAGTGCCAAGCCTTGGCTGTTGTCCATGACCCTTCATGATTTCAAAACCAGTACCACCACCTGGGTGGCTCTCACACAAGGACGTTCGGCTGCCAGCATTGGGTACAACCTTGGCCACCTCTGGCATTCAGCTTTCATGTGATGACCCTCAGGAAATACTTTCCAGAAGATTTTGCCTCAATGATGCTGGTCTCTTCATCACTGCTAATTACTCAGCTCCAGCTAATCAGCATCAATTGTCCCAGTAAAGCAAAGGTTGAACTTGGATGGTGCCGGTCTCTTGTTACTCACAGCTGACTTTTCAGCCCCACATGACCAGACACCACAGATTCCTCACACAAATGGCCCAGTAGAGTCTTTGCTTCCTTATGAAACTTCCCAGGCCAGGCCTTCATCTTTTGTACTGCTCTCAACATTATTATCTTCTAAGGTCCTACAAAACAGCTCACTGAGCTCTCAACACTCAATGGCTTTTGTAGTTTGAAGTTCCAAACGCCTTCCACAATCTTCCCCAAAACAACATGATTCAGGTCTGTCAGCAATACCCCACTATCCTGGTACCAACCTCTGTCTTAATTAGGGTCGCTCTTACTGTGATGAAACACCATGGCCACAAGCCAATAGGGAGGGGAAAGGGTTTATTTTCCTTACACTTACTTCCACAGTACTGTTCATCATTGAGGACAGGAGGAATGCACATAGGGCAGGAACCTGGAGACAAGAGCCATTGCAGAGGCCATGGAGGAGTGCTGCTTACTGGCTGTTCCTCATGGCTTCCTCACCCTGCTTTATTATAGCAGCCAGGACCACCAGCCCAGGGGTAACTCAACCCACAATGGGCTGGGCCCTCCTGAATCAGTCACTAATGAAGAAAATGACCTACAGGCTTGTGTACAGGTCGATGTTATGGAGGCATTTTCTCAATTGAGGCTCCCTCCTGTCTGATAACTAGACCAGTGATTCTCAATCAGATATCCTATATATGAGATATGTGCATTATGATTCCTAACAGTAGCAAAATTACAGTTATGAAGTAGCAACGTAATAACTTTATGGTTGGGGGTCACTACAGCCTGAGGAACTGTACTAAAGGATCACAGCATTAGGAAGGTTGAGGACCACTGCTCCTAGACTCACTGACCCCATTTAATTCCCAAACACATCTTCAAACATCACCGGATTGGGAGCTAGGACTTCAATACGGGAGTTCTAGGGTGGACAAGAGTTTGGTCTGTGAGACTCCATCATTAGATTGAGAAGCACTAATAATGAAGGGGAGCTCTGCTGAGCTTGGGAGGGGTGACAAGAAGCCGTGGTGGGGAATGAGCCTTGAGATGGGTTTTGAGAGATGGATAGGAGTGGGGAGTGCATTAAAAGAAAAGATTGTGTCGGAGTTCAGGCAGCATCAATCTTTCTTAATTATTCAGAATGAAACAGTAACAGTGGATCTAATGAATTAATAATTCAAAAAGAACTTAACTTGGCTCTTACCCCCAGGTTGTTCCAAGAACAGCTGCACTTCTCCTATAATAGATTTCAGATGTCTAGACAGATAGATGGCTACCTAGCTGCTTTTAGAATGTCAGTGACAAGAGGCATAAACAGACCTTGGCCGTTTTCAGATGGGAGAGGTCTGAAAGTGCCTAGGCTGTCTCCATCCGAGTCTGGCTGGCACAGGCTCCTCATGGACTTGGCCCACCTGTGATGGTAGCGGAGCTTGGGCTATACCCTCAGCATAGACAGAGCCTGGTGGACAGAGAGCAGAGGGGCCCTGCCAGCCCCACAGGGTCACAGCAACCTTCAGAAGCAGTGGGTACAGTGTCTGCAGGGATGCCCACATTTTATGGACAGCTTCCTTCCCCTGAGTGGACATCTTGATCTCTGGGCCAGCTTGCCCCAGTTGCTGCAAGAAAGTGCCAAAGACTGGGAGACTCCAGCAGTCATTTGGAATAGACGACGGAAGCCTGAGCCCATGTTATCAGCAGGGCTGCTTTCTCCTGGGACCCCTCAACTTAAGGGTAGTTGCCACCTTCTCCCTACGTCTTCATATGGGCTTCCCTCTGACTAGTCTGACTCGTTTATGGGCCCCCTGATGACCTCATTTCATCTCTGTAAAGGCCATCTCCAGATGCAGTGTGTGCTGAGGGATTTGAGAGTTGGGGCTCAATATATGGGGGTGTGCTGGTTATAGTTAGCAATCTCACCATGGCAGAGCCAAGCCTGAGCTGGTTTTGGGGGGCTGTCTGGCACATCCGTTCCCTACACCAAAAGGTCTTCTCCCCTCTACTGGACAACCTCAGGGCACATAAAAGAGGGCTAACTTTTTTGAGACAGGAAACTTTGAGGATTAGTCTTGGAGGGCTAGGCCAGGCTAGAAGCTGGGTAGGTTCTGAACACCATACTGGAGGTCTTCAGGACCTTCCACTGGACTCAGGGAAAGGCAGGCCAGGGTCTGGGTGCCATGCCCGTCCTATGCTCCATGGAAGGGAACAGCTGCTGAAGACTCAACTCCTTTGCATTCTGTGAGCAAGCTAGAGTAGGATGAGTGACTGGGCATCTGCTCATTGTTAGCCCCCTATCAGTCCCAATGACACCTCTGTACATAAGGATAGAGCCAATAATACCCTTATGGTCCAGGAGCTTGTGGGAGGACTTCCCTGACAAAAGGGACGGAGGCTGAGAACTGCTAAAGGAGTGTATGTCACCATAGACTGTTCTGTCTAGGTCTTGGCTGTGTAGGGGTTGTTGAGAGATTGTTGTCCAAATCACATCTTCCAAGGAAAGAAATCTTGTGAACGAAAAGATAAGCGATACATAGGGCCAGCATTGAAAAGAATATGCTCTTTGTGGGAGTGGCCTTGCTGTAACTGCTGTGGGGGTGGGTGGGTGGCATGCACATCCTTACCCTATCCTGTGTGACTGTCCAGGCCACCATACTGGCCCAGTGAGCAGTGTAACCCACACACCCAGTTGGTGGAAATTAGCATGGAAGTCATTATCTTCATATCTGAGAGTCTTTGAAAGACCTAGTTTCCACATGAAGGACTTTGGCCTCAAGAGCAGACGCATACTTCCACTGGAGATCCTCAGAGCTCACATTGACCCTCGCCTATTGCTTGAGGGAGGGCACGGGACACAATTGGTCCCTAGTGTTTCGGTGACTTGAAGTGAACATCAAGCTCTCCCTCCCTCTTGCCAAACTCAGTGTCTCACTCCCCCTCCACCCCCACCCCCAGGTTTACCTGGTGAAGGACAAGCATTCCCATTCCTTGAAGCTCTTAAACACTCCAGGCTGACAGCCTTTGGCATCTACCGCCTGGTAGACTTCGTTTTCTGGACTATAAAATGAAATAGTGATGCTATGTTCATTACTTTTTCTCATTGTCATGGCCAAAAATCTAGCCAAGAACAAAGGAAAAGGATCTACTTTGGCTCAGGGTAGAGTCCACCATGAAGGGGAAAGCTTGGTGTTGGCAGTGGCTCACTTCAGGGTGGTGGTGTTGGGAGTGAGGTATCTGGATAGATGACAACAATAGTTAGAAAGCAGAGAACCAGGGCAGACAGGGAAAGCCTATCACCCTCAACACCAGTCCCCTAGAAGCCCATTTCATCGAGGTAGGTCCACCTCCCAGACAGCTTCCACAACCTCCCTCCACAGCTCCATTATCTGGGGATCACGTGTTCAAATGTGAACCTGTGGGGGGCACTTCACATTCAAACCATAAAGCCTTGCTTACTGGCCTGTGAGGCCAACAGGAGGACCATGTGCAACCGTGAGCAGGTGAGTAACATTCTAGTGCTTCCTTATAAGAGAATACAGGAAAAAGTAACCACTGCTTGGAATCGTAGCTACAGGTAACATTAATTGATTCCACTGTTTTTCAGTCCTCAGATTACAAGAGTTCACAGATTCAACTCCTAGTTGTGTTAGAGAAGCAGGGGAGAGTGGTATTTAACTAGTAATCATAATGCAGCAAGGACATGTATACCCACACATACACACATATGTGAATATATACAACATATGTATGACCTAGTCATATGAATGTATATATACTGTTCTGGTATGACCTAGTCATATGAATGTATATATACTGTTCTGGTATGACCTAGTCATATGAATGTATATATACTGTTCTGGTATGACCTAATCATATGAATGTATATATACTGTTCTGGGGGCTCACATTTGCAATCCCAGCTGCTTGGGGAGCTAACACAGAAGTATTATGACTTTAAGGCCAATCTGGCAACTAAGACTCTATTCAAAATAAAATGGGCTGGGAATAGAGCCCAGTGGTGGAGCACTTACCCAGCATGTACAAGGGCCTTGGGTCCAATCCCCATTTTTTTAGGGGGGGGGTATTACTTTTCTCATCACCGTGACAAAATGCCTAATGAAAGCAACTTAAAGGTGGGCTTATTTTGTTTAGTTTGAGGGTACAGAGATGACATTATGGCAGGAGTGTGAGGTAGCTGATCACATTGCATTCAGTCAGAGAAAATGGAAGCTGGTGTTCACCTCACTTTCAAATTTTTATTCAGTCCAGAATCCCACCCCAAGGAATGGTGCTGCCCAGTTAGGGTGGGCACCCCAACCTCAGTTAATCCAGTCTAGAGACTCTTCACAGACATGCCGGAGAATTATCCTATGTGATTCTAGCCCTGTCAAGTTGGCAATACCAACCACGATGGGCAAGGACCGACACAGAGAACAGCGTGGAATGGTACTTGCTGTACCCTGATCCAGAGCAAGCATACCTCTACTTTCTCATATTTGCTTCAGTTTCCTGGCTGCACATAGCTGAAAACCAACAATCCCTGGGTGGCCATTCAAACTGTAACTCCCACATCTTATCAATGCTTATTCATTACACCACTTACTTTTGGAATAGCTTGACTGTGTCCTATAAAATTAAAATGTAACTGCTTTATGCTACATGTGAGAAATTGCCTAAGAACAAATGTAACTTTAACGAAGTAAAATAAAAACTGTAGAAATACTTAACATGCTGTGATTAAGCTGTGGATTTTCCAATCTCAGATTTTATCTACTGAATGAAACTCTTCTTGAGGGCTTAATGTGTGCCACACATTGCCACAATTTGTGGCGGGGAAAGTTGAAGGAAATGTCTTGTCCTTTGTCATCTTATGCTCCATGTTCATTGAGGGAAATATGCCATGTACACATGCAATATTAAACTTCCTAGAAGCCACATTTTTTTAGAAAGGTTAAATTAATTTTATTTAGCACAAAATTCCAAAACATTACATAATGGTTATAAATATTAATGAACAATTTTTATTGTTTTGTGCTTGGTTTTCAAACTCTACCATGCATTTTAGACTTTTAGCACAGTTCATATTTCCTCAACTCTACATCTCCATAAGAGTGCAGCTACCATTTTAGAAAGTGCTGGTGTGCCGGGTGGAGTGGCTTAGGGTCTTAGGAGAGCAGCTAGGGAGTTGGAAGTTGCATTACCCCAGAGCTCAGTGAAGAGACTTGAGGAGGAGGGCTGAGACAGAAGACGCAGGTGAAAGAAGAATCACCACACAGGCTTGCTGGGCAGCAGGTGGCAGAGATGGCTGAAGACAGTCCTAGGATTAGGTCCTAGGGAAAACACTTGAGAACTACATACAAGAATGGGCTGTCATCAGCCATGTGATAAAGCCATGTCTTAAGATGTGGGGGTCCAGAAATATGACACATAGGATCCAGCCTCAACCCCACGTGTCTTGACCCTCAGAGCAATACTTCTGCATAGTGCAAGACCTTGAGGCCAAGTTCAGTTTAATGTCTCATTCCAGATTCACTGGAGACTGCAGCTGGCCAGTCATAAGACAGACAAGGAAAGAAAGTGATCCGTGTAGCAAGTCTGACAAGCACCAGACAACCAGTAAGTGAGGGAACTGGGAAAGGGAGCTTGCAAGAGAGAACAGTAGACCCAAGGGTTCTGCATCCAGACACATGACAGACCTCTGTGTTGGATTTATGTCTCATACCCTTCATTGCAGTTTTTAGAAACAGAGACGGGGGAGACCCAGGACCAAACAAGACAATGCTAACAAACATGAGGGGTTGGTCTTTGTGGGCACGCACAAGCTTTACTTCACTTCACCAGGCCTGGTTTGTACTTGTCACACGCCACATTAGACCAGCATAGAAGAAAACCTCAAACAAAATATGAGGAGCGGTGGGGCAGGATGGTACATGTCTACTGCCATTCTTAACACTCAAGGGACTGAGAGGCAGGAGGAGCATGAGTTCCAGGTTGGCTTAGGCTATGCAACAAAAGCCTGTCCCAAAATGAAAGTTATCTGCTCGAGGATGAAATATAATCTTACAACATGTGTGAGCAAAGGGGTCTGTAACAAATGCTGGAGCTGCGATCATCCTGCAGCCCATTTCCTGCTGGACTTCCTGCCACAGCACAGAACTGGTAGAGCCAACAGCCGATGCTTGCCGCTCAGAAGGGGAGGGACACTATTGCAAATACATCACATAGATGGATCCTTAAAATAAGCCTGAACTTAGTGATGCCATCAGGTCCTCCTTTCCAGAATTAAGGAAACTGAGGCAGACATATGAAGACACTACACAGCTTCCCTTGCTGGCTGGTGACAAGACAGGGATCCAGTCCTGTCAGCTCCAGAACTTATTCCCACAGTAACTGACCCACATCCAGACCTCCCCAAATTGCCTTCACAAACTATACATACTGAAAGATAGAGTGTGAGGCTGGAGAGACGGTGAGTAAATGCATTCAATGCTCCTCAAGTTCAGTTTCCAGCATCCATTCCAGGCGCTCACAACATCCGGGGACATGATGCCCTCTGCTGGCCTGAATGGGCACTACACTCATGTGCACATACCCACCTACATAATAAAAAAAGACGTGACCCTAATGTGCCACCATTCCCTAGAGCTATCCTTCAGCCCTCTGAAGCACCATGCTCATGGTGTTTACCAAAATCTGAACCAGGTGCATGGCAGAGGAGATAGAGATGGGTGCCTGCACACTCAGTGTGTTCATGGGACAGTGTTCTTTCTTTCATTCTTAGTGCTCACCAAGCTTGCCTTACAGTAGGCAAGCAATGTTGGCATCTCATTATCTGGCACCTAATGCAGAGCAGGCACTCCACAGACATTGGGAGGGGAACAGTTCTGGAGAGGCTGCAGAACAATGGTACAGTTGCACTATTCTTTCCTGTCTTTCTCACTAAGATTAAACTTCAACTGCTGTAATTCCACCTTGAAAGTTGCTAGTGAAAACTACTCAGAGTAAAACCAAACCAACAGAAGAGGGTGAACAAGATAATGAAAATCCCATTCTATTTTGTAAATATGTTTCAGGACTTTGGGGCATACACTCACAATTCACATTAGCTAAATGGTACCTTCACAAAAATTCTTCTCGTTATAGCTCTCCTTCATTGGTCTTGGAAACTGCCCTTTAAGAACCCAAATAGGCCAGGGCGTGGTGACACACCTTTAACTCCAGCATTTGGGAGGTGGAGGCAGGCAGATCCTTTTGAGTTCAAGGACAGCCTGATCTTCATAGTGAGTTCTAGGACAATCAGGGCTATGTAGAGAGACCATGTCTCAAAAAAAAAAAAAAAAAAGAACACAAATAGATGTTGAAGAGCACTTTTAAATAGTCACGGTGAATTTTTGCCAGTCAAAAACAACAGAGTGGGCTTGAGAGGAGGCTCAGTCGGTAAAGTTCTTGCCATGAAAGGACGAGGACATGAGTTTGGATACCCAGCATGCATGTTAAAAAAAAAAAGCCACAGTACTTGGGGGGTAAGGGGGGCAGAGGCAGGGCTGCTGGGATTTGTGAGTCTGTCCTGTTAAATCAGTGAATTCCAGATTCGGTGATACTGTCTTGAAAGGTAAGGTGGGAGTTATCAGGGACTAAGGGGGTCCAGCCCCTCGATAGTCCCCTCCCAGGGTCCGGGAAGAATCTACAACCAGCTGATAATTAATCTTTGATGAAAAGAAGCGAATCTATGTACACGAAACTCCTTAGTTCATACTTTATTATTCTGTGATAGTTCTCTCTCTACACGACTTCTATTCTGCTCTCATGCCTAGCTCCTTTCTTGCCTGATTTCTCTCCATATTTATCTACTGTCCCCTCTAGGTTCTTAGTTCCTTCATCTAGCTCTGTCCTTTCTGGGTTCTCATCTATCTAGTTCTTTCCCCTATCAGTTCCTCTCCCATTTCCTTCTCTCTCATCTGGCTCTTTCTCATCTTGTTCTTCCCCATCTGGCTCTTCCTCATCTTCCATCTCGTTCCTCTAGTCCTCTCTCTTAGCCCTTCAATCTAGTTCTTCCCCATCTCAGTTTGTTCCTCTCAAGTTCTTACCCATCTAGTTCTTCCATTCTCTTTTCTCTTCTCCATCCTGTGCCCTGGAAGTCCTGGTATATAAAGGGAGGGTCCAAGCTAAACTGTGTAAAGCTATTACTTAATGTCCACCTGACCTAGGCGGTGTCCCCTTGTGGAATTTACTTTAAGTCAGGAGACTTGTATGTGGGCTGCTCTCACTGTTAGTCCTTGAAAGTTGGGGCCCACCTTGGCGGTGTCTCCTTGTGGAATTTAAGTCAGGAGACTTGCACATGGGCTGTTATCATTGTCAGTCCTCGGAAGTTGGGCGCCCACCTGGGTGGTGTTTCCTGAAGTCCTTGAAAGTGGCTAAGGGAGATAATCTGATTCCAGAGAAAGCCTTTTCTGAGGCTGTTCTCCAAATACCTGGAATGTGTATGTCCAGAGAGTGATCAGTCCACACTGTTAGCCCTTCTTAGGGAAAAGTCAATTGGGAAAACTATGAAGGCACACACGATTTTCGTAACAGAATACAGCTGATATATAACAAGCCAAGTAACACCAAAAACTCCATGGGATTTGGCTTCATCTGGAGGAATTCCCTGATTCCTCCAGGTAGTGACTTTGCCATAACCAGTTGAGTTCTTAGGATATATTCCTGCGGCCTGCAGCAGCGAGCTACCCCAAGGTGGTCTCCAACTCACTATTTAGCTGAGGATGACCTTGAATTTCTAATCCTCCTGCATCTGCAAGCTGAGTGCTTGGGATTAGTGTTACCACGGCATGTTTATGTGGTGCTGGGGATCAAATCAGGGTGTTCTATGCTAGGCAAGCACTGTACCAACTTAACCACATCCCCAGCCTGCTCTACTGATTTGACTGGTAAAATTCACCATATCCATTTAACAGTAATCTTCAGCATTTATACTCAAAGGACTGCGAACATTGCCACTCTTCTCAGAACATTTTCATCCTTCAGATCTTTAATTCTATTCGGGGTAGCAATGCTGAAGATTTCACTTTTCAACTTCCCTTGCAGCTAAATAAAGCTTTGCAAATAAGTTCTAGTCAGGAACTGTAAGTAGAAACGTTAGGAACTCTCTGGAAATGCCTTAGAGGGACACAGGCATCCCTTTGTCCTTCACTGTTTCCTTTGCTGGCTTTAATGAGAGATGATTGTGGGCCTCTGGCAACCACTATGGCCTATGAAGTACATTTTGTGAGGCTGAGGCTAGCGGTGCAGTCAGATGAGAACTTAGATCCCTAATAATAGATGAATCCAACTCTACGTTGCTTTGGAAAAGAAACCAGCTGTTCAAGCCGTTCATTCTGAGGGGAGCGGAGGGGAGTTGTATATGCAGGACCCCAATCCAACTTCATCAGGAAGGCTGTCTACTTTTAAAAGCAGTTCCTTCAGAACTCCCTAAGAATCTCCCAAGTATCTGACTCAGTGATCATTAGGGGTTTATCATGGTCTGAATGTCTCTCCGAAATTCAAGCACTAAAAACTTAATCAGCAATGTCACAAGGTTGAAAAGAAGTGTCTTTGGAAAGGTCAGGCACTAGGTGGAGCCCTCATGAATGAAGTAATGCCATCAAGGGACTTGGGATAGCCTGGTCCCTTGTCCCTTTGGCCTCCCACAGCTCAGCAATAAGGCCCTCACTGTACCGCAGGAGCTGCCACCTTGATCAGGACTTCCAGCCACCCAAACTATAATGGGGTTCTCCGGGAGAAATGAGGTAGGGGAAAAGACAGTGACACAGAGGTACCCCGGTTCTTCAATGTAAGTTAGCTTCTCTCATTTCTATTGCAAAGAGAAAAGACGGTTGCCACACTAGCTGTTGGTTGTTTTCTATTCCAGCAAGGGAGCAGAGACCATGGCAGGGCTAGGAGACAAGAGGGCTTTCTCTGCTGTTTCTGCAGCATAGTGAAGGGACAGTGCAGGTAAGAAAGTGGAAGGGAAGAGGCCTCAAACAAATACGAATGTTAGCAAGTGGAAATATGGTAGATGTCCAGACAATTATCAAAATTACTCCTGGTCCAGGCAAAAAGTAACTCATGCAGGCATAGAATAGAAGCCAATATATAGGTATGGTTTTAAGTGACAAGGAAAAATGTTTAATAATAAACATTTCTGACAATTCTGAGTTCCAATATATATCAGAAAATAATGAACATTTACCCACACTTCTGACAAGTAGAGCTGAGCTGAGTGAAACGTTACATATAGAATCCGCACTCCATGGAGTCATCACCACACCGACCTCCCCAACAGAATTCAGCGCACTCCCCACTACAGATAAAGGAAAGTGCCAACAGGCCTGTCCTGAAGGTTACATAAGCACAGACTTAGTCTAGGATTTACCTTAGTGCAGAATGCTAGGAGGAACCCCTCAGGCATCACTGCAGAGGACATGCCATTCTCTTCACCTGAGCCTCAGCAGGGGCAGTCAGGCCCCACTCAGCCCTGAAGATCCACCTTCTATCCAGCAGAGGTTGAGAGGCCCAGAGACTTACAAAGGACGGAGATGTCCTTCCTTTTGTCATACCTCTGCACCACTTGATCAAATCTTAAACAAAACCTACACTCTGTACCACAACTAGGACCATGCTCTTTCACACCCCATCGTCTCTTTGTGAAACAGGAAAGGATTAGATTACATCACAGTACTGTGGGTTTCATGTGACTTCACTCAAGCTCGGTCTGCCACGAAAGTCAGCTATGAAGACAGAAGATGAACCTGCATTAACATCTGCTGTGTTCTCCCGATGCTCTGCATCAGCTGCTTTATCTGTAGTAGCTCATTTGGTTTCAACAATCCTTTGTGGCTAACATCTTAGCAATGTTCTACAGGTGATAAAATCGGGGCACAGTTTATTTAAAGTTGTCCAAGGTTGGATGGCTACCCAGTGGTAGAAGGACTCAACATGTAGTGGCCTGCCTGCAGACTCACTACTCATGGATCAGACAGGGTGGTGCCTACAAGAGGTTCAGCAGTGCCTGGCACACAGTGAACACTCAGCAAATCTCCAACAAAATACATATCTGAAATAATATGGCTTTATAGCTACACCTGGCAATAAAACATACATATACACATAAAACATAAACACATTTTATCTAACAATATAACTTTTTGTCAGTAGATTTTTATTATCAAAAAAATTGAGGTTTGTATTTTCCCTTGTGCTGAATTACAAAGCACCAGTGAACCCAGGGACTCTTTCAGGATTTATTCTGAAGCTGCATAAGGAAATGCAGTTATCAAGTACTTCTTGATTACTTCAGAACTTGATTACTTGATCACTTCAGAAACAGATTGTGTCAGCAGCATTCCCATTTTGTTTTACAGATGAGGATTTATAAAATTGTAGAACATATCTTTGTTATTTATTTATTCAGACATAAATCACAAACCAATAGCCTGGAGGAAACATTGGCCTGTCTCATCATCAAAAGGTATATACTGAGCATCTGCTCTGATGGCAGATTTCTATTGGAAGCAGCTCTTCCAGGGAACTTCTCTGCTTGGGTAACAATCAAGTGTAGTTAAATTACATAAATAATACATATAAGTGTTATATAAGGTACATTATGACAGGTAGATTTCTGGTCTCTAATAAAACTCCATGTATGACTCCCTGTTTACCAAAAACAACAGATCTACCTCAGCATATGCAAACTAAAAATACACATCAAATTAAATATTTTTAAACACTTTTTATAACTTATTTATTTTTATTTTATGTGTGCTTGTGTTTTGCCTGCATGTGTGTCTGTGTGAGAGTATCAGATCCCCTGGAACTGGAGTTACAAATTGTAACTTCAGTTACTGCCATGTGAGTTCTGAGAATCAAACCTGGCCCTCTGGAAGGGCAGCCAGCGCTCTTAACCTCTGAGCCATGTCTCCAGCCCCTCAAACAAAATCTTAACAAAAACACTGCACCTAAATTCAAAGTGATTCTCTATATAATTTCTTTTGTCTGTGTGGACAGGGTGAAGAGGATCTCAGTACGGAGTCCTGGCTAGTCCGGAACTTGCTACGTAGAGCAGGCTGACCTCAAATTGCAGCTATCCTCCTGCCTGGGTTTTCTGAGTACTTTGACGGCAGCCATGTGCCACAACACACAGCCTTTATCCATGATAGCTGAATAAAACATTTTAAATTCAGTCAATCACATAAATACTTTACCCTACATAATATCAAATTAGCTGAATATACCAAATATTACTTTCATCAGAGTAGATTTTCACACTAATGCTTAAATATTACATATTCAGCCTATAATGCAAATTTTATGCAACTAGTAATATTTTAAGTCAGGCAATCTTCAGTCTAGAAGACAACAAGGAGACACCAGCTTGCCTGTAGATACGTTAACATTCCATAAACCAGTGCTGGAGAACCTGCCAGAAAACCTTATACCCAGTCTTCAATCTCAGCACTTCAAAAACAATTTGTAAGGTTAAAACTCATTTTTAATATTTTACACTTGACCTTACTATCTTGTGAGACATTTCTGTCTCAAATGTGAATCTGGTACACAATTAGGAGTCAGTTACTTTATGCCTACATTTTGGCAGATTTTAATTTCTAGTTTTTTTCTTTTCTTTTTTTTTTTTTAAAAAGATTTATTTATTTATTTATGTATACAGTTTTTTGCCTGCATTATGTCTGCACACCAGAAGAGGGCACAAGATCTCATTACAGATGGTTGAGAGCCACCATGTGGGTGCTGGGAATTGAACTCGGGACCTCTGGAAGAGCAGCTAGTGCTCTTAACCTCTGAGCCATCTCTCCAGCCCCTCTAGTTCTTTTCTTAATAGCTAATCTAGTTAGGTCATTTGGTTGATAAAGCATTTTATATTATAAAGGGGAAAATAACGTATATATAAACAATAAAGAAAAACTGGTACTACTCTAAGTAAAAAAGAAAATCACATAGAAAAAAAATATGGAAGAAGCCACCAAGTGTCTAAGAACTGGCCAGATTAGCACTTTTATTTACAGCCTTGTTGAATGACACCTGACATGCTTCCCGGGGGTCACCTGCTGATCCCTGAACTGCCAACCACAAACACAGGCACATATCCTCTAAAGTAGGAAAATTAGCTAATATAGTCCAACTATCGTATTGCTTCACTGTTTGGGTATTTCAATGTATTTTTTTTTAACTTTATTCAATATTTAAAAAATATTGTAGCTTTATAAAGTTGGAATGCAGAACTAACCACTAAACCTTTTATGCATACCTGAGTCATGAAATGTTAGACAGCACAGACATGAGAGTAATGAGAGATTTTATTTTCTTACTTTCATCCAAATACCCTTTATGAAAAACATAAAAGCATGCACACTGATGGCACTCTTATAAAGAAAAGCTATTGTAGCCCCTAAGCTGCAATTCAACAGTAATATAAATAAAATCTTAAATTATATTATGTGAAAGGATTCATATTAATTTATATTAATTCATGTTAATTCATATTAATTCATGTTAATTTTCAGAAAATAGTTATGTCAAGTCAAAATTAACATGTTGAGAGATGCTTCTAATTTTTCAAACATTTTGATACAATTTATTTCCAATTACCACATTGACTGCTCTCAAGAAGAGTAAGTACAGTGCTAATGTTCAAAAGATCATATGCAGACCGCTTTGCTCTGTTTAATAAGAACCAGTTATACCCATGTAATTCTAATGGTGCTGTCTTCTAAAATTCAAATGCACAGCACATACATAATATTTAAAGATCTGTTTTAATTTATATGTATGTATGTATGCATGTGCATGTGGCTCTTCACAGAGGCCAGAGAATGTGTCTGATTCCAACTGAGCTGGAATTATAGGTTTTTGTGAGCCTCCGTGCAGGCGCTGGGAACTGAACCCTCTGCAAGAACGGCAATTGCTCTTAACTGCTGAGCTGCTTCTCCAGCCCTCAGCCATGTCTAAAGTCTCATAACTTTTACTGATTTTGATCTGGTCAAAATAAGCTTTAATAGGACCGCTAAGAAAATATATTTATCTAAGATGTAAGATTGATCTCCACTTCATTTTTTAAGTAAAAGATGATTACAATTCGGCACAGTAACATGATGAACAAGTTTTTTTGTTTTTAGGCCACTATATTCTGTGGATGTATGTGTATTGTATATGAATATACATATCCACATGTGAACATGTATATCCATATGTGAATATACATACTCGTATATGGATATGCATATTCATATATATACGGATATACATATTTATGTGAATATACATATCCATATATGAATATACAAACACAGAAACCAAGTGACAGCACATGACACTTCAAAGACATTTAAAACGGCTCATTTTCTGGTTTTAGGAAAACAATATAAGAGGCAAATTTTCCCTCAATTAAAAAAAATTTATTGTGATTAAAATGGTCTATTTCAACTTGATCATTGGTATAATAATTTTGTGACAAAAATCTGTATGACGTATGCAGAAATGTTACCTTAAAAGACTAGTAGGCAATCATGCTTAAATCACAACATAAAAATACAGCAAATCAAATTTTAGTAAGCCTCCTTCCATAGGATACACTGTTCTACAACTGAGAACAGTGTGATTTGGTCCTGGAAGGTAGCTCTTGTTCACAGGTGATATGTATCAACAGTGTGGGTGCATGAAAACTAAAGAGAAATGACGTTTACCCAATCCTGATATTTCTTGACATAAACAAATGCAAACCGCTTCTGTAGCAGCCAAGGAGGCTTACCCACAGGAGCCAGGGAAACGCCCTCTGAGCCGGGCAGCACTGCCTGCACCCAGACAATGAACAGCACCACTGCAGGACACCAAGCCAGAGGGCAGGGGCTGGAACAAGCAGCAAGCGACCAGAGTGCACACGCTCAGACCAAATGCAGTGCCAAAGCAGAGGAAGACAGGCAGAAGGCACGTGCTAGGACAGAGTCAGGATGCTGGCCAACCTCCCCCACCTAGAGCCCTGTGGATGTCCAGTCTGATATGAAAGAAACAGGGAACCTCAGTTTATAAGCACTCACAGCACAGATGACGCTGGGATATTTAAAGCTCTGCCAAATGAGACAGTTATAACAGAGCTTCAACTCTATTCTGACACTTTACACATTATTCTCTGTAGAATGGGGGGTATGCAACTTAAGCAATTTTAATAAATATTAGAAATGTTTGTTATTTTGTAAATATAAAGAAAAGTAGCTAAATAGAGCAATATAATAAAAATATACAATAGACAGATCTTTTTTGCCATGAATATTTCTCATCTTTTTCTTTGAACATCTCAACACATAATTACAGTATCTTTCATTGACTTGCAAAATTTAACGAAAACCCAGCATCACATAGCTTCAAAATATAAAATACTTTAGTGATAAAGAGTTTGAGCTGCCCAGTAATCAAAATGGAAGATAACCAATATAGTGAAATATGCTACAAAGTAATGTTAAAATACAGCCATCTGAATTACAAACAACATCAAATTATATAATCCAAATAATCTTCACAAGTGGATATCAGTTCATGAAGAACATGAAAAATAGCATAAACTCCACTTAACGTTCATGTTTCCAGCAATCCCAGCACCTGAAAAGCCACGAGTGTTTGCCCCAAATCAACCGCATGTTGGCTGTGGTCACTAATTCTATTTTATCCAGTGTTCAATCAACAAGGCTTTTAAAAAACTTCTTATATAATTCAGGAAACAATGTGACGTAATGTGTAGCCATCAGTAAGAGACATGACTGGAGCCCTCTCCTTGCTTATGTTTTAATAACAAACCATAGGCAGCCCAGGAGGGTTCCATACAGCCAGGTGCCCACATACAGTTTCCTTCCAGACTCCGTCATAAGCATGACAGCAGTCAGACTACCCAAGACCAACACTGACGGTAGAGTCTTCTTGACACTTAGTCTGGAATGAACACTTTTCCCAGGAAATTTGTTTCTTCTTTCTGGATCTGGTGAATCATAGAATTCTATGAGCAACCTGTGGCCAGAATGAAAAACAACAGAATTGATACTTTCAGTTTTGGACATTTTGGTGTTGAAACAAGCAAACAAAAATTATCTACTGGATACTAATTACTTGCTGAGCAAGGACAGTTCCTTAGAAAACCCAGGTAGGAGAAGAGACATCAGCGATAGCTCGGCAGGGCGCTCACTACTGGTTTACAGTATCGTAGTCTATCCTTACCACACAGGAGGTGAAACACAAAACACGTGGTTTAAGCCTTTGATGAAGACTTTGGGAGATACACACACACACACACACACACACACACACACACTTGCTTTTATTTTATGTGTATGGGTGTTTTGCTTGTGTGTGTACCATGTGTGTGCGTGTCTAGTGCCTGCAGAGGCCAGAGAGGGTGTCAGATCCACTGAAATAGGAGTTACAGACAATTGTGAGCCAACATGTGGGTGCTGGGAAATGAACCCAGGTCCTTTGGCAGAGAGAGCTCTTAACTGCTGAGCCACCAACCACTCCAGCCCCATTCTGCTCCATCTGTAAGAAGCTATAGCAACCCGACTGATATGACTAGTGACTACTTTCACCCCTTCCTCCCATAGCTCTCAGCCCATGAGAAGTCAAGAAAAGGGTTGAGGCTGTAGCTCAATAGCAGAGCACTTGCCTATCATGTGTGAGCCCCTAGATCTAATCTCTAAAAATAAGCTTTCAAAGAAGTTAAAGAAAAGAAATTCTTACAACATACATGGAGTTTTCATCTTGTGGCAGTTTGAACAAGAATGTCCCCCACAGGTTCATATATTTGAATGTTTAGTCACCAGGGAATGGTGACTATTTGGATGAGTAGGTGTGGCCCTGTTAGAAGAAGTATGTCACTGGGGGTGGGCTTTGAGGTTTCAAAAGCCCATGCCAGGTTCAGTCTCTATTGCCTATAGATCAGAACTTAACTCTCAACTACTTCTCTAGCACCATTCCTGTATGAATGTTCCCATGCTCCCCATCAAGATGATAACGGTCTAAACCTCTGAAGCCAGAAGGAAGTACCTAATTAAATTCTTTCTCTTTTAAGAGTTGCTTTGGTCATGGTGTCTCCTCGCAGCAACAGAACAGTGACTAAGACACCTCCCCAAAGTTCTTATTCCCATGTAATTATAAAAACAGATGAGACAATAGTTCATTCATTCTCCCCTCTGACTTAAAACATGTAAGATTATAGCTGCAGCACATGCAACACAGGAAGTATTCCTATTGTCTTATGGGCACATTCATAGAGGTAATGATGAGTATATGTTTGTTGTAGAATATTATTTTAAGGTGTGTTACATTTGTTTATGCTGTGGAACATTTGTTTAATGATGCAAAGGTGTGTTGCATTATCTTATGTTGCATTTGCTTGACTCTGTGAAGCCGTGTTACTGTGCCTGTCTAAAACACCTGATGGTCTAATAAAGAGCTGAACAGCCAATAGCGAGGCAGGAGAAAGAACAGGCAGGGCTGGCTGGCAGGCAGAGAGGATAGATAGGAGGAAAAATCTAGGAGGAAAAGACTGACGTACAAAAGAAAGGAAGAGAAGAGGGCTCCAGGGGCCAGCTACTCAGCCAAACAGCAAGCCACGGAGTAAGAAGAAAGGTATACAGAAAGAGAAAAAGGTAAAAGCCCAGAGGACCTAAAGTAGATAGGATAATTTAAGTTAGAAAAAGCTGGCTAGAAACAAGCCAACCTAAGGCCGGGCATTCATAAGAAAGAATAAGCCTCCCTGTGATTTATTTGGGAGCTGGGTGGCGAGCTTCCAAAGAGCAAAAGATCCAAAGAATTAAAAAAAAACCAGCTACACATGTTAAGTGCCTGTAACACAAACAGGTGGATATTAAACACTGTCCAGTCCTTTTCTGAAAATACACTTTCATATTAAGATACATAAGTCGCCGGGCAGTGGTGGCGCATGCCTTTAATCCCAGCACTCGGGAGGCAGAGCCAGGTGGATCTCTGTGAGTTCGAGGCCAGCCTGGGCTACCAAGTGAGTTCCAGGAAAGGCGCAAAGCTACACAGAGAAACCCTGTCTCGAAAAACCAAAAAAAAAAAAAAAGATACATAAGTCTTCTTAAACTGTTCCCATCACCAAAGCGATCTTGAATTGATGGGCTGAAAAACTATGTCAGGTACTAACACTTGACAACGCAATGCATAAAACTAATATGAAGTTTCATTTTCAAACGGCTATACTTGCAGTATTTTTTTTACTAACTCAAGAAAGGAGACAATATCATTATATAAATATCAACTGTCCTTGCTCTTCCCACAGCATACTGGTGTTGTGCTCACCTGTACTTCAAAGTCTCCATGTCCATAGCCTTGCTGTTCCTTGTGTAGATAGCACAGAAGAAAGGCTCTTCCTACATCTTATCCCAGAGCAGCCTACTGCCCAGATAACACTACAGGTAGGCTACCATGACATGATCTTTACAGTGACTCATAACAGTTTAAAATTAGAGCACGTAAGGACAGAGTAAGATTTAACCCGAGTTCATCAAAAACATTCTTGAAACAATACAAACGTTAGTTTCACTTTAGCTGTGCCATTAGCTTTTGAAAAAGGCCTCCCAGTTGACCGTGATGTCACTGTACAGAAACCAAAAGCTGTACTGATGTAGAAATGTTAAAGTTAATTTTTATACAAGGGCAATGTACCATTAAATGTGTTACATAGGAAGTATGTAAGGCCTTATCTATGCAAGTTTAATTAGTATTTCCTAAATAATGAAAACACCTCCTTTTCAAATTGGTTACGATAGTGAAATTTAGTTGAACTGCAGTTTCTGAATGCTGGAACTGTTACCACTTACTTATCTTTTATCTCAAAACGCTCATGAAGCCATTTTTTCATGTGTTCTTGTTCCTCTGGAACTTCATTTTTGTCTATACGATCAAAGTGAATATGAAGTTTGGGACACTGTTTGCAGAGAAACTCTAACAAAGAAGAAAAAGATTTCAGGTCTTACTACTCTAGTAATTAATCTTCATGATTATATAATGTAACTTACAATGAAAACAAAGCAATAAAGACCCAAAAAGCTGGAAAAACAAACAAACAAACAAACAAAAAAAAAACCAAAAAACAAAACAACTATAAACTCATGACTTGCAGTATTAAGCTCAGGTTGAGAAATCCATCCATATTAGCCCACAGCACTTGCTAACTCTGTGCCGGCTATCACTGACTCTAACAGCCGAACTCGAGAAGCAGCCAGCCCTCCTAATGGAAATGTCCTAATGAAACCTATCACTTTGTATACTAACTTAAAAACTAATTTTTAAAACAGTTAAAAGTATTTTATGTTTTAATGTTTTCTCTCTTACTTTCAAAGCCAATTCCTTCCTCAAAGTATGTAAGGAAGCTGGCTGGTTTTGACCATCAAACTGCTTCATGTTCCTACAGCTTAACATGAAGATAAAGACGAGTGCTAGAAAAGTATTTAATGCAAAAGCAATGTGTGGAGCCAGGGACTGCAGATGTTTTAAAAGATAAACTTGAAGTCTTCATCACACTGGTGTGCAGACATTTCTTAGAGCACGTCTGCCTTCTGCCTCTTCCTCCGTAGTACTGGGATTATAACAGAGCTCTTCACATGTGGCGAATGTCTCTCTCCTCTTTCCCATCTCTCTAAAACGAATACTCTGACAGGGGCCAGAATCTTTCACCACTCCTTTTTTCACCTGTTCCCATGTTCAAATATTGACTTTGTGGCTACAGTTACCTAAACTTTTCTCACTCAAACCCCTTTGGTTAAAATCTAGCACATGCTTGAAAAGGCACAATGTCTTCTTGTCCAGTAATACAAATGTCCTTCCCAAACATGCTATAAAGAAGGTTCGAGACAAAAAGCATTAAGGGGGAGGGGGGGTGCTGGGTGTAGTAGCTCGAGCTCCAGGGCAGCTTGGTCTACATAGTTGAGTTCCAGGAAGAGCCAGAGCAACACAGTGGGACCCTGTATTGAAAAATAAAACCAAACCAAGCCAAACAAAACAAAAAAGCACAAAAGAAGAAGGATCAAGGCTACACTGACCATCACTGTACTCCTTGACACTGCTAGCTGAGCAGCTTGTCCTCATATCTTTGTAGATCTTTCCAGTTTCATATGTGAACCTCTGGCAGAAAGAAGCCAGGTTAAAGACCTCCACAGACTCATCAGACACGTGAAATTTAGAATGATGAGTGAAATTTCAAATGATATACATTAGTACCCACCAGTAAGTGAAATAAATAAAGGAAGCCATCTGCGGGGCTATACAATCTTAACACAGGGGTGGCTGAATCAGGAGGATTGCAAATTCGAGGCTAGAGCTAAATAGCAAGACACCATACTTTCCCAGTAAAGCAGTGAGTACACTCACCAATTAAAACAAGAAAGATAGAAAAGAAAAGAGTTTATATCTTACCTGTATCATGTACTACTCAGCCTCCAATACACGGAAATATGGACTTACCAGTCATGGACGGTGAGTTTGAGTATTTTCCTGACCCTGTCTCAATCCCTTCATAAACCACTGTGACATCGTAAATTGCATCTAAATGATTCTTCATAGAATCAAAAGCAACGTGAGTTGCCTTTATTCTTGGTGTCAGCACGTGCTTTAATACTGGAAGGCCTAGAAAGCAGGTGGATTCAGTGCGGTCATGATTAGGAATACATTAAGTTCAATATCTAAATTACTTACCAGCTACCACAAAAAGACAGGAATTAAAGTTTATGCCCTAACCTCACATCTATGAGGTGGCTATATGCTTAGAATGCTCTCCTGCCTTACCATCTTTTCTTAGGTCAAAACGCACTGAACATATATTCATTAACCTACTACATGAATGAGACCTCCTGATGGAAGGTGGTCCTCAGGAAGCTTATGACCCACTGGGACCCTTCTCTTTGGTAACCCTGGCAGGAAAGATACCACAGAAGGTAAACAACATCTTGCCAATCACTCAAATTTTCTTAGGAGAAGAATTCATCATTCCCTCCACTTTCTTCTGCTGCTTCCTCTTCTTGACTTGAGTGTGGACTGACAATTTCACAGGAAACACTAGGTCTTACTATGTAATCTGAACAGTGATTAGGGAGAACTGGATTTGAAGTTTCTACTGCCTCTCTCCAGGGAAAGTGGCTACATAAGGAAGAATAGCTACAGTATGGTGGGACTGTCTACAGAAGAATTTTTAAAATGCAGGGTGGTGTGGGAAAGAAAACGATTCCCACAACCACATGTCTGACTTCAGTCCCCAGGGCAGAAGGAGTATAATTTATTCACAAACTTGTACCAAAGTCTGAAAAGTCAACCAAGCTGGGGAACATTTCTTGTCAGCTAAGTCCTTCTTTGCTACTGGAGGCCATCCAGTCTCAGAACTTTGATAAACATACACTGTCAAACTTGCATGTTACCTTAACCAGATTTTTTTTTTTTTTTTTTTTTTTACAGACCCAGGCTGGCCTCAAATTTCTGATCCTCCCACCTTAGATCTAGGCGCTGGGATCACAGGGATGCACTACCATTTCTGGCTCAACCAGTATTTTTATTAGATGATTAGGACTGGAAATCCAAAAGGAGGGTTAGATGTGGTGTCAACATATGAGGAGAAAAAACTCACAGAAAATTCTTGCCTGTCTGTACCTATTAACACCCAGTCCACTAATGTTCAATTATTCCAACCACACAAACTATGTCTACAACTAAGACAAAGCCTAGGCCTTCTGTGATTACACAGAAGGAAACCTCCATCCCAAGTCAGATAGCATGTCCCCTCTAGTCTTCATGCAGAAAGAATTGTGATCCCAACCAAGTGCTTCTCAGTTCTGAAGCATGATGTGGTACATACTCTCCTGAAATGTGAAGTCATTAGCTAACTGATCCTTCATAGTGTATTTATCCAATTCCTAAACATAGACTTAAGGGACTTGTACGAAAATGCCATAATGAACCCATATTTTATGGACTAATTTTAAAAAACTAATAATCAAGCCAGGCGGTGGTGGCGCATGCCTTTAATCCCAGCACTTGGGAGGCCAGCCTGGTGTACAGAGCGAGTTCCAGGACAGCCAAGACAACACAGAGAAACTGTCTCAAAAACCAAAACCAAAATAAAACAAAACTACTAAACCCTTTGGTCAAGGTACACCCTCAGAAACACAGTGGTGGCTGGGTAACTACACACAGGTTAGAGTCATTTGGGAAGAGGGGCTGTCAATTAAGAAAATGCCTCCTGTAGGCCAGCCTAGAGTGCATTTTTTTTTTTTTGATTGATGACCAATGTGGGAGGGCCCAGCTCATGGTGGGTAATGCCACATTTAGGATGGTGGTCCTAGGGGCTATAAGAAAGCAAGTTGATCAAGTCATGAGGAGTAAGCCAACGAGCAGCACTCCTCCATGGTCTCTGCATCAGTGCTTGCCTCCAGGTTCCTGCCTGTTTGAATTTCTGCTGTCTGCCCTCAAAGATGGACTATGATGTAGAACTATAGGCTGAAACAAACCCTTTCCTCCTCAGGTTGCTTTGGGTCATGGTATTTTATCAAAGTAATGGGAATCCTAACTAAGACAGCAGAGAGTTCATGATGTTCTTAATGGCCAGAGAAAGGAGAAAACAAATAGGGTTGCTGATGTTTCAGAAATGAGAGGCAGAAATAAATGGGCTCAGTGGGGCTAGTGAGATGGCAGAGATAGCACATGGGTTTGCTCCCTAACACATGCTTCTTAAACATACAGCTATGGCACATAATGAGCTCTGTCTTCACAGAGTGAGCAAATCCAGTCTTCTTGGTCTTTCTACTGTGCCTCTCAACATTAGCTTAGCCATCACTAACAGACCTGCCTGCTGGGCATCTGACATCCACTCTCTGATTATTACACATACACCTGTATTTCTGTATGATACATATATATTTGTGTATGTTTATTTTTGTTATACACCAGTTTTTATACTGAGTCACTCACAAAAGTGCACTTTCTCCGAATAACCATTTACTTACATTTTAACCCAATTCACATCATGGGAATATGTGCCACAGCAAGCATGTGAATCTAACCTCTACAACACAAATTACTAAGAATCTACTTAACTCTGTAAAAGATCAGACATTCTTTCATTCAGTTCTTATGAGAAACACATATTCTCATGGACTGGAGATGGCTCAGAGGTTAGGAGCTCTTCCAGAGGTCCT
This sequence comes from Peromyscus eremicus, assembly GCF_949786415.1. NCBI lineage: Eukaryota > Metazoa > Chordata > Mammalia > Rodentia > Cricetidae > Peromyscus > Peromyscus eremicus. Next base: position 13,477,393 of record NC_081433.1, on the reverse strand, counting down.
GAGTTCAATTTCCAGCAATCACACATGGTGGCTCACAATCATCTACAATGAGATCTGGTGCCCTCTTCTGACATGCAAGCAGAACACTGTATACATAATAAATAAATAGATAAGTAATCTTAAAAAGAAAAAAAAAAAAAAGGAAGAAACAGATGTTCTCTAGGAAGAAAGAATCTAAAGAAAACAAAGATCATTCTCCTTAAAAAGTATTTTTCTGAATATAGTCAAATTTTGACTTACCTCGTTGAGCAGCAAATGCCTGGCTGGCTGAAAGGAGTTTTGTCTGTGTTCTGTTATACCTTGTTCCCTCTGGAAAAATCACAAGATACATCTGTGGGGCATAAATGAACTTTAGTTTGTGTGAGTCCACTGTTGTTAGCACTGACTAAGCAATTCGAACTGTTACTGTTGTGGTAGTGTTTCATATGGTGAGAAAATGTGTATTCATGTACAAACAACCTTTAGTTTTAGCAGAGTGACCCAAATGCAGATTCAATTTAAGGCCGACCACAACATGGGCTATAATAAAATGTAGCTCTACATTTATGGTAAAGCCAATCTTTAAAAATCTAAAACTGTTTTAAAAAGTTTTAGAACATGCTATTTAGTCACTAATATAAAATCTGGACACAAAATGCTGCCCTGTGATTAATGATCACCCACCTCCAGTTCCCAAAAATAAACCATGACTGCTGTGGGATGTTCTGTATGTCAAATATGTTGCTCTGATTGGTTAGTAAATAAAACACTGATTGGCCAGTAGCCAGGCAGGAAGGATAGGCGGGACAGGCAGAAAAGAGAATTCTGGGAAGTGGAAGGCTGAGTCAGAGAGACACTGCCAGCCGCCACCATGACAAGCAGCATGTGAAGATGCCGGTAAGCCACGAGCCACGTGGCAAGGTATAGATTTATAGAAATGGATTAGTTTAAGATATAAGAACGGTTAGCAAGAAGCCTGCCACGGCCATACAGTTTGTAAGCAATATAAGTCTCTGTGTTTACTTGGTTGGGTCTGAGCGGCTGTGGGACTGGCAGGTGACAGAGATTTGTCCTGACTGTGGGCAAGGCAGGAAAACTCTAGCTACACATGACATTTTATTTTTGCATATATTAAAATTTTATTAGCATATATTAACTCTACATGTTAGTGGAATCTGCTGTATGTCTGCACAAACACACACAGAGAAGACTCATCATATCCAACCTTCAATCTTCCACCATTACAGGAGTGTAGCTAGCAATGTCCTTAAGTATCAAGGCTAACAGTACATCTATCTGAAAACTGCTTATGAATTTAGTATTTGCGTTTCAAAAGGCTCCTACAATATTCCATTTTATAGAGCTCTCTGAGTGCTTTTTACATCATTTACTTTAAGCCATGTCATACTCATACATAAAACTGAGAATGCAATATCTGCAAACAAAACAAAGTATCAAGATAGATACTGTCATCAATTAATATGCTTTTATATTTAATATCTTAGGAAAGTAAAAATAAAAATATTAAGGCCATGTAACAAGAAAACTTCTACTTGAGACCTGAGTGATGTAAAAACACTTTTTAATTGGTGGCCAACAGACAAACTCACTAAGTAAACACAATAATATAGAAAACAATAGGATAGGGATTCATGAGAGGAAACTATGTCCATTTATCCATGCTCAAATGATCCCCAACAATACTATTTCCCTACACAGCCAGTATAAGAAGCAGTGTTTTTCCTGAGCAATCTGTGGATATAAAACTCCTACTAAATGAACCTATAGGAGAATATAAATTTGTTTATGAAACAAGCCTACAAAGAAATGCAGTGATTCATCTGAAAAGCTAGTATAATGTACAACAGCATCTCTGCAACTCTCCATTTGCAGCTCCTTTTGTCTCCAAGGGCTGTCTGGCATTGTGAACAGCTGATCTCCAGCTGTAGCATTATGTTGGGAGGTTGTGGAGCCTCTAAAGTATAGGGCCTAACTGAAGGAAGTCACAGAGAGGCAGGCCTTGAGAATATAACCCAGTTCCACTTCCTGTCCTACCCAGACGTGAGCAAACAGTATCATTCTCTGGTGGCCTCAGCTCTGTCACAGTGCCACTCTGCATGATGAGACATACCAACAAAGCACAGGCCAAAATAAAGCCTTCTCTCAAGTTGCTTCTTAGAAATTTAACTAGGGCACCAAGCAGAGTGGGTAATACAGAAAATTAGTACAGAGAGTGGTGTTCTTGCTATGGTAAACCTGACCCATGGCTCTTAGGCATTTGGTTTTAGGCCTTTACAGATGTTTGAGGGTAGAATGTGGAAGATTTTGGAGCTATTATGTAGAGAACCCCTAAACATTGTAACCAGAGCTTGATTGGCCAATCTGATGATAGTTTAGAAAATCTGGATGAGAGAAATGCAAACAGTGGGGCCAGGTTCATGATGTTTCATAAGAAACAATAAAGATTGGGAATTGTGCCAAGAGACTGCTTTTATTACATTCTAGAAAGAATCTGGCTGCATTTTACCCATTTCCTGATAATATGAGTTAGGCTGAATTAAAAAGCAATGGATTAATATGTTTGGTGAAGGAACTCTCAAGACAATAGTATCCAGGCTCTGGCATTATTACTGCTCACCACTCTTGGTCAGATTTACAGTGAGAAAGAACAGAAAGATGTGGGGGAAAATATGTGCTTTGGGAATGAAAGGAATGTGAGCAAGTTTAAAGCTGCAGACAAAATAGGTGTGAAGAAAGCAGCTACATTAGAGGTTAATGATGGTACAGAAAAACCTCATATTCTTCACCAAGACAAAGGATGCCCTCAGGGCAAAAGATTCCCATCCATGGAAGGGTCCAGCTTACAAAATAGCAAATTCATCTGAGAGGAGAGAGTTTGAACTGAAAAAGCCTCAGCAGGGATTATCTCCTCGAAAACAAAATCACTTAGGAAAGTATATTTTGAAGTTACATTTCAAAGGCCACTGTGGTCCAACGGGTCCAGGCTGTTTCTCCAAAGAGCAGTAGATTTTGGTAGCAGCATCAAGTTGGTACTGGTCTGTACACACACCAGGCATTAAAAGTGAAATGAAGAAGTAATGGAGGCTTGTACACAGGCTCCAGAAAGCCAATCAGACAAGCATGTAGCAGAGCTGATTCCCTGCATGGAGCTCCTGAGTGAGCTGTTATGTGAAACTATAAAGAAGAAGCCCTAAGTTGTAATGGAGACTCCAAAAGTGAGGGATATTGACCCAGGAAAGCTACAGGCACTGGAGAGAGCCAGACTAACAAGAGAGGCTGAATGTGCATTGCTGGTAACACAGCCGGAAAGGTGTGGGTCTACCCAGGCCCAGTAGAGCTCCCATGATGCCAAGAAAACAAGTTGGCAGACACGGAACTCCAGTGTTTGGTGTTTACAATGATGGGTTTCAGTCTTGCTTTGATCTGATCTTTCCTTGTGCTCCCAATTCCTTTTTTAGAATAACAATGTTTATTCTGTGCTATTATATATTGAAGTATGTACCTTGATTTTTTTTTTTTTAAATTTTACAGGGGCTTACAAATAACAATCTGCCAATCTGCCTTGAGTCTTAGCAAGCTTTGTAGTTTTGAAGTGTTGGAATTATAAGACCATAAGAATTTAAGTTGGACTGGAAGCATTTTGCATTATAAGATGGCCATGAACTTATAGGGCTAGGGATGAAATGTGCCAGTTAGGATGTAAAATATCCACCACAGGCTCAGGAATGTGAACATTTGGTTTCCAGGTGGCAGGTGCTGTTTTGGGAACTGTGGAACCTTCAAGACATGGTACCCCACTGGAAGAAGTGGAACTCAGATTTACAGCCTGGTCTTGCTTCCTGTCCTGTCCCCAGACCCACAGAGATCTGAGCAGGAAGGCTCTTGCTGCCACAGCTGTTGCCATGCCTTCTCAGTCATGGTACCCCCAAACCACACATCCAAATACCTCCTTCTTCCTTTACCTTGCTTCTTGTCAGGTATTTAGTCATACCAATAAGAAAGCAATACAGTGTCCACACAAATATATTAGGTTTTTGCCCAACCAGAGAAGACTCTTTAAAATCCATTATCATTGCCAAATTTGTCGTTGTTTGTTTGTTTTTAAGGCAGAAGTATTTATTTTGGTTTCGGATTCCAGGAGGAAAGGGATCAACCATGGTAGGGAATTGTGGAAGTAGATAGGAGATAAGACATCAGGAAGAGTGAGAGTTCATGTCTCAAACTTAAAGCAGGTAGCAGAGTTTGGACTGGAAATTGTGGTAATGTGTACCCTAATAAACTTGCCTGGGGATCAGGGGACAGAGCCAGCCACTAGATTAGACATAGAGGTCAGGCAGTGGTGGCACACACCTTTAATCCCAGTACTGGGAAGCACACACACCTTTAATCCCAGGAAGTAATGTCTGGGCAGAGAAAGGTATATAAGGTGTGAAGAAACAGGAATTCACTCTCTTCAGGCTGAAGATTTCGTAGAGGTAAGAGCTAGTGGCTGGCTGTTCTGCCTCTCTAATCTTTCAGCTTTCATCCTTATATCTGGCTCTGGGTTTTTATTAAAAGACCGTCTAAGATTCGAACAACAGGGAATAGTGTGGGGCTTTTAAATCTCAAAGCCCTTCCCCAGTTATACACTCTCTCTAGCAAAGCCATGCTTCCTAAACTGATGTAATCTGTGACTACATGAGAACCAAGTTTTCAAGTATCTGAGCCTCAAGTGGAGATTGTCTTGCAAAGTATCACATATAATGTTTTTGTTTATGTGATGAGGCCTGGGCATGCGGACCTCTTTTGTTGTTTCTGTATTTGACATGAATGAAGGAAGCTGGGAAAGTCCACCCTATGTGCAGAGGGTTGAGCCTGAACACTGGATATGGCATGGAAGAGATGAACTCAGGTGATAAAGGGAACTGGGCTGGTATACAGGATATAGATCTGGTCTAATCCTGAAGGTTAGAGTTACTCTGGACAGGGCTGACAGGACTAGGCTTGGGCACAGAGTCTGACATTCAGGCTAGAACTGTTGATTTAGAAGAAAGCGTGGAATGAGTGATGTGGATTCACCAGTCTGAATTCAGGTATAAAATTTATGGGTCCTGACAGGCATGGTAGAGCTGACTGGGTTGCACAGAGTGGAGTTGGTGAGTAGATTATCTTCCCAGCTAGGTATAAGGGCAAGGAAGGGCTCTTTATAGGCGTGTTAAGAGTTAACAAGGCAAACTGCATTTTCTACTGTAAGTGGAAATGGCCCACAGAGGCACTGAGCATGTGTCCCTAAGGCATTGCTGAGGGTGGGTCTAATGGCCCTCTCTGCTGAGAGGCAGCCGGTCCTACAGTATATGGGAAGAGTGCTCAGATGAGTGGCATCTGGTGTATCTTTGGAAAAGGAACTCAAATCTTGATGGATGAATGGCTTTGGGGAGGAGTCCAGGTTACCCAACCAGGAATGAGGCAAACTGAGTCTGTTCATAAGAGTAAATAGGGTAAATACACTATTGGGACTTCTTAGCTTATGATGGTACGAAGAAAGTGACACAGAGCCTGCACGGGTCTGCACTAGGTCCTCTACATATATGTTGTGGTTGTTAGCTTGGTGTTTTGGTGGGACTCCTAACAGTGGAAGTGGGGGGTGTCTCTGACTCTTTTGTCTGCTCTTGGGACCCTTTTCCTCCTACTGGGTTGCCTTGCCCAACCTTGATACAGGGGTTTGTGCCTAGTCTTGTTATACTGTGTTCTGTTGATATCCCTGGGAGGCCTGCTCTTTTTGGAAAAGAAACAGAGAAGGAATGAATCTGGGGGAGAGGGGAGGTGTGTGTGTTTGGATAACTGGCAGGAGTGGAGGGAGGGGAAACTGTAGTTGGGATGTATTGTATGACAGAAGAATAAATTAAAAAAGCATGCAAAATAAACATTCTTAGGGCAGTTGCCAAGAGTGGGCTAGTTTCAAATCTTATTCCAACAATCTTTCTCTAAGTTTGTCTGTTATACTATATAAATAAGGCCAACCACTCTATTAATTGAAAATCACAATTCTTTTTTCTTGTACCCCCTCCTGGATTCATAATATTTTTCTTCTCCCTTTATTAAAAATATTCAGCTAGGCAGTGGTAGTGCATGCCTTTAATTCTAGCACTTGGGAGGCAGACACAAGCAGATCTCTGATTTTGAGGCCAGCCTAGTCTACAGAGCAAGTTCCAAGACAGCCAGGGCTATGCAAAGAAACCCTGTGACAAAAAAACAAAAAACCAAAACAAATAAATAAATGAAACTTTTTAATGTTGGCTACACATACTAACTTCTTTGCTGCTGGCCAAAAATTGGTATTTATCATGGTGTTGTCATGGACACGAGGCAGGTGGTCACAAAGGAGGAGGAGGTTAAACCTGAAGTGCCTGGCAAGAAAAGAATGAGCAAAGGGCAGCCTTAAACTTCTGGACTCTCTTCTCAACTGCGACTATGTACATGAAATCCCTACTCAAGAACAGGAGGAGTGAGAACCACAGAGAAAGCCTGGCAAGCTACATCACAGAGACCATGTTCAGGCTGTTTGCTACTACTACATTCATTGCCTTATCTGTTGAACTTTTACCAAAAGAATCAGTTTCATTCTCTTCTATGATGATCTTCTATGTATTTTTAAAAATACATATTTAAGACACAAAATATCATTTTAAAGAGATGCTTCAGCCTCTGATGGAAAAGTGGAAATCTGTTTTACACTAAAAACTATTCAAAATGAAGAGCTATTAACACAATTATTAAATTTCTAAATGTTTAAATTATAGCCTATTATTGAAATGATAATTTTCTATTAAAAGCAGTCTTTCCCTATGAACTGCATAAATTCATTTACTTTTTCACCGAGTCTCAGTCTCTTATTTCAAAGTGAGATACTGTTAAAGGAAACTCCAAGCAGCAATTTGCATGCTCTTAAAATTTCCTTCTATTTTAGTTTTAAAAAAAAACTAACTTACTAGTTAGTTTTCAGAATCAACACATTCATACAGCAATAACCTTAGAACTTTAAATCTTGATTAGTTGTATACTCCATAATATGTTTACAAGAAAACTGTAAAATATAATTCCTTCCTCATCAAGCTTATTATTAACCATGGAAAAGTCACATGTACACACACACACACACACACACACACACACACACACACACACACAGTATGGAAGGAAAGACAGTAAGCTGCATCTATGCCTGTATCTCAGAAACTTGTGACAACATGGTAGTCACGTGACATGACAAGGGAAGCTCCCTGGCCCTTACGATGGTGATCACCATAAACCACCCAGGAAGCCAATGTAATCACAAGGGACCTATCACAGGAAAAGCCTTGGTGAAGAATCAGTCCAAGGAAGTGCCATTAAGGGAAGCACAGACCAGTTGCTGCTGGTTTTGGATATGTCCTGAAATCATCAGACAGGTAACAGCTAAAAGCTGCAAAGTCAAGAATGTTATTCTTTCTAGTCTCCAAAAGGAACTATAACGTTTTAGATCAGGAGTATTGAACTTGTAACATCCATGTATTTTCCAAAATTAGTGATAATAAACCACAGAACCAAGCTCAGAGAGGCTCATCTAGGTTTAAAACAAAAACAAACCAACCTATATTACTTTGCTTAAGACAGAGGCAAAGACCAGCTGATGAAAGCAGCCAGAAAAAACAGGCTGCAACACACAGAACAGTCCACACACAGCACTCTGATGACCATTTTACTGGAAGACATAAAGAAAGGGCGGACTGTGAATACAAGGCCAATGTCCGTGCAAAAGTGAAGTTGTTTATTTGCTTCTTAGATACAACCCCACAGCAGAAGACACAAGAAACTCTAAAGTAATTGTCTCTGGCTGGGTTGGCTGGCGAGCTGGAGGAAAGAAGGGGCACACACAAGTCTATGCCTTCATATTTTACATTTTCAGAAAAGTACAATTCTGTCCTCTGAAGATATTTAAAAACAAACAAAAACTTCTATTAAATTTCACACCATTTCAAATCAAGGCATCCCCTTTTCTGTGTTATGATTGTTCTCTGGGTGTGCTGTAAATGGAGAAAGGGCCACTGCTTACCATTATATCCTATTACCACCATCTCCACATTAGGTGCAACTTCCTACCTTAGAAAGTTCTGGAAGGTACTCAGAAGTAAACACTGATCATACCAGCCAATAAGCAGCTCTGGCTGCTGCCTGGTAAGTGGAGGGCATGATGTTAGAAGCAGGTGAGAGGAAAAAGAACACTGCAAGTTCTTACCACAGTCATTAAGGTCAACTATAGAGAGGGAGCCACAGGGAAAAGGCATTTGGAAAAAAGCAATTAGCATTCTCGAAATAGAAGATTGAAATTATTTTCCCCCCTTTATGGGGCAAAGTTCTGTAAAATATTCACTCTAAATGATTTTTCATCAGGAGACTCTTTGCTTTGCTTTTTGTAAACCTTAACTTATGCAATAAAAATCCACATTTACACAAACAGAAAACAGTTGTTCTTCTAAAACTAAATCTAAAATGAAGACTAGTTCTTCAGTGCTCAAATGCAAAGCTGCCAATGAACCTCCATCCTCTGTAGACTAAAAGACACACGCTTGCTCTTCCTGAGTCAATACTGATAATCACAAAAAAAATCCCTTATAATCATCAGTAACAATCTTTCCTGATAGCCAAAAGGACAGTTTATCTCAGCAAAACTCTGAATTAGTTATTCCTTATGGGGTAATATGTTTTCAAAATGACTGAGATTTTAATTTCTTAAGTTGCAAAGTGAGTTGAGGAATGGAAACAGGCACTCTTACTGGTGTTCCTGCGTTCACGTAGCTCTGAAGCTTGTTTCTCATTTCTTTTTCATTAAATTTGGCACTTCGTTTTACATAAATTCCTCCATGCTGGTACATAAAAAAGAAAAAGAGAAAGAGCAATTACTCTTTAAATAACTAATCATCATAGTCATCAAAAAGGCAGCTTTACTCCCAATGAGTAAAGTATAAAACTACATTTCAGAACTACAGTTAATATTTAAATATTACCATCTATACAATTTATAACTGAAAATTCTATTTCTACAGAACCCAAGAAAAACTGCATGCTGCACTGTACTAGAAAATACACAAACATTTAATTTTGTTAGCAGTTAAAATAGTCTTCCTTTCTTTAAAGAATTTAGTTCAAAAACTTCTTGTGATGGATCTTAACTCACTGATTTCTACTGACTCATTGATGACTGTCATCAACAAAGTCAATTAAAAGTATCCAGGATGAGAGAAGGCTCAGTGGCTAAGAGCACTGGCTGCTCTTTCAGAGGACCAGGGTTCAGTTCCCAGCACCCACATGGTCACAACCATCTCTAACCCAGTTGCAGGGGATTCAGTGTCTTTTTCTGACCTCCATGAGCAACAGGAACACATATACACAAGACACTCAATCACATAAAATAAAGTCAATTAAAAATAATAAATAAAAGCGGCCACTGGCTGGGAAGGAAGGGTATAAAAAATTTTTTTTAAAGTCTATCTACACTTACAACCTTTAGGGAATTAAAATATAGACTAAGTACTAGAAATACATATACTCAAGACATCAATCACACAAAATAAATTAAAAACAATAAATAAATGAAGGAAGGAAGGGAGAGAGGAAAGAAGAAAAAAAAGAAAGCTGGCTACTGGCCAGGAGGGAAGGGCATAAAAAATAGTATTAAAAAAGTCTACATTTACTACCTTTAGGAAATTAAAATATGTACTCAGCTACAGAGATTTATGTGACATCATTACAGACTGAATTTTGTTCCCCCCAAATCTTATATTGAAGCCTCAACTTCCACAGTGACTATATATGGAGATAAGATCTGTAAGAAAATAATTACAGTTAAGTGAAATATACTACCTAGGGCCCTGCTAGTGGAACACACACCAAGAATGCATATATGTGGAAAAAAGGCCAGCTCAGAATACAGGGAGAAGGCAGTCTGCAAGTCAGAAATGTGGGCCTTGAGAAAAAGCAGTACCACCCACACATAGTCTGATCTTGAAATTTTTAGCCTTCTAAACTGTGAGAAATACATTCCTTCACATTGAACACTTCATATACTGATCTCAGTACCTGGTTTTATCTCCTACAGATTACTAACTATTTTTGAATCAATTTTTTAAGACTTTTTAAAAATAATTTATTGCCGGTGGCAGTGGCGTATGTCTTTAATCCCAGTACTTGGGAGGCAGAGCCAGGCGGATCTCTGTGAGTTCGAGGCCAGCCTGGTCTACAGAGTGGGATCCAGGACAGGCACCAAAACTACACAGAGAAACCCTGTCTTGGAAAAAAAAAAAAAAATAAAAAAAAATAAATAAATAAATAAATAAATAAATAATTTGTTTTTATTTTATATGCAATTGGTTTTTGCCTTCATGTATGTCTGAGTGAGGGTGTCAGATCCTCTGGAACTGGAGTCACAAGACAGTTGTCATGTGAGTGCTGGAATTGAACCCAGGGCCTCTGGAAGAGCAGTCAGTGCTCTTGATCACTGAGCCATCTCTCCAGCCCCTTGAATCAATATCTTAACATAATTGATTGAATGTCAAATTCTATACCTTTTAATTTTCTATTTGACTTCTAGGTATTTGTATTTCTGCTATTCCATTTGACTATTTGGAAAACCAGACATGTAGAGACTCACCATTAAGAATAAGAGCTGTGGAGAAGGCTTAGTTGGGAAAGCACTTGTCTCACAAATATGAGGACCCAAGTTTGGATCCCTAGAATCCATGTAAATAACTCAGCACAGCAGTGCACACTTGTAATCCCAGTAATGGCAAGGAGGCAGAGACAGGGAGTTCCTGGGGCTCACTGGCTAGCTAGCCTGGCCAACATGGCAAAGGTCTAGGAGATTGTCTCAAACAAAAAGTGGAAGGTGCTTGAGCAGTGACACCCACAGTTGTGCCAAAAACTGTCCCCTGACCTCCATATGCATCATGCACATTATGTGTGCACACACAGAATTCTAAATAAAAATACTTACATTTAAAATAAGCCATTTTAAAAACATCTGTACCGAGCATGCACGAGGCCCATGTTCAATCACTAGTACCATAAAACAAAGAAAATCAGATATATTTTCATTAAATTGTGTTGAATTTGAAATAAAAGAGCAAAGACAAAGGTTACCTGAGCAAAGTAAAACCCATACAATGGAAGCCATTTTAACCGGTCTTTCAGCACATAGCGCACATGTCCAAGGGCATCCTGCCGGGCAGCCAGCATGTCCGCAATAATCCAGTCAACTGTAAGAAAGAACCCAGTCAGTACATGACTAGTCAAAGTCAACTTCCACCTTCCCCTCACAGAAACAAAAGCTCTTCTTCAGAGCACGGTCGCACAAGATAACTGAAAACATGACTACGGAGGCAGAGGCAGAAGGACCACGAGCGCAAAGCCAACCTGGGCTACAGATTAGGTTCAGGCCCAGTAGGAAACACAGCAAGACATGTGTTGAAATAGTTTTTTTAATTTTCAAAAAGAAAATATGATTAAAAGGCTTAAAACAAAGCCAACTCCAGACACATTAAAAATAAATAAACCTTAAATTAAGGAGGAGCTATCTTTCCCCATTTCTTAAAAGGCCTTTTATTTAAAGGATAAAACACAAAAAAACTACAAAATACATAGGGTTGGAGAGATTTTGCTCACTGGTTAAGGACATGTGCTGTTCAAGCAGAGGACCCAGGTCTGGTACCCACATAGTGGCTCTGCCTCTAACTCCACGTCCAGTGATGCCCTCCTCTGAGTTCCAAGTGCACCAGGTATATATATGGTACATATACATACATATATGCAAGGACTCACACACAAACACACACACACACATAAAAATAAAAAACAAATGTTTAAAAACTTAATAAAATACTAAAATAATCCACTAACAGAATATAAATGGAACAAAGTCACTTTAAATTAAGGCTGAAAAACAGAAATGTTTCTTTTTTAATGAAGAGTAGAAAATTATAAAAAAAAATGGCAAAGGAAACAAGTGCAGTTAAATGTTCTATATACACAGTCTCTGACAAAAGGCCACCGCACTACATCTTTACTAATGACTTCATGGGCAGTGTTCAACTAGAACGGCACCCCAACAAGGATCTCATGTGACTAACAACAGTGCTAGGTAGATATGTATTTCTTATTTCTCAGCGTTTGAAACTGTGAATTGGAATCCCATAAAAGGTCACTTTAGAGGTTGAAAAAACTTTGGGGATAAAAGTTTTTTTAACAATGACCAAAATTAATTCAAAATCAAAAGCATATTGATTCGGGTGTTTCCGGCATCTCTCCCCCATGCTGTATTGAGCAGCTTCCGTTCTGAACACGCAATTCGTGTGCTTCTTTTCTTTTTTCTTTCTTTTTTTTTCTTTTTTCTTTTTTTGGTTTTTCAAGACAGGGTCTCTTTGTGTAGCTTTGCGCCTCTCCTGGAACTCACTTGGTACCCCAGGCTGGCCTTGAACTCACAGAGATCCGCCTGGCTCTGCCTCCCGAGTGCTGGGATTAAAGGCGAGCACCACCACCACCCGGCTTGTGCTTCTTTTCTTAACTGCACGTGCTGTCCCACCATGCAATGCCAATCAATGGTGCCAGAAACAAACATGACTCAGATTCAAGACCAGTAGAATGTTATTAATTAAGTGCAGTGCATTTAACACCACACACACACACACACACACACACACACACACACACACACACCCCTACGCACACAGTTTCCTGCTGCTACAGAAATACAATGGTTTAATTATAGAAGATATTTAATATTTCACCAGTACCATTCCTCAGCATATAAGTACCAAACTAGTATATCTTTCAATTGTATTGCATTTGATTGAACGTTTGATTTAAAAAACTGCTGTTTAATTGTTAGCTTGAGTTTCATTAAATGAATTTTGACCTAATAACAGAATGGAATTTCAAACAATTTCTGGAATGGCATTAAACACAATTGTGCTGTATTGTACTATGTGTTTATGGAAACAACATTCTTAGCATCAACAACTACAAAATCAAAATTCTGATGAATTATGAAAAACACTGAAATGGTCTACATCCTGTAGTATCAAATACTCAGTCAAAGTCAACTTCTTATTTACAAACCATATTCACAAGCATATCATTATGCAGATTCTTTCATCTTTAATAAATGCTAAAATTATATGTATTTAAAAATAAATCTCTTTACTATTTATTATTAATAAATGTTTGATCATATTATACTTATATACCTGGGAGTCATGTAAAACTTTCTCAGGTGAAATAAATAGAAATAAAGTGTCCTAAAATTTGGAAAAATTTAAGACTTAAGAATAAATGGCTGCTGAACTTTCCATGAGAATGGAAACATCAAGGTGAGAGGTAAGGAAAAATCTGCTAGGATTTAGAGAGGAATTCAAGGGTGTGAAATAGGCATGTTGGCTGGGCAGTGGTGGGGTACGCCTTTAATCCCAGCATTTGCAAGGCAGAGGCAGGCGGTTCTCTGTGAGTTCAAGGCCAGCCTGGTCTACAAAGCGAGTTCCAGGAAAGGCGCAAAGCTACACAGAGAAACCCTGTCTCAAAAAATTAAAAAAGAAAGAAAGAAAGAAAGAAAGAAAGAAAGAAAGAAAGAAAGAAAGAAAGAAAGAAAGAAAGAAAGAAAGAAATAGGGATGTTGCTGAGAATCTGAAGTGAAGCGTATACAGGGCCATGAAAATGAGAACAAATGGAGTCAATTAGAGGAAACATTTACTGTAAAACAACAAATGATTACAGCCAGTCTGATGTGCAGGCCTGTAATCCCAGCTACTTGAAAGACTGAGGCAGAAGGATCATGAACTCAAGGCCCACCAAAGTAACTTAGTGAGACTATGCTTCAAAAGAAATAAAAAGGACTGGGGGTGTAGCTCAGTAATGGAATACATCCCAAACCTGTGTGTATCCCTGGGCTCTAGCTCAGCATGAAAGAAAGTGTGTGTGTGTGTGTGTGTGTGTGTGTGTGTGTGTGTGTGTGCGCAAACTATAGGAAAATTATAAAGTTACTGGAGTTTAAAGACTTATCAAAATGGGGCACTTTTCCACAGCTATAGTATAACTCTTGACCATTTAAAATTCTTTCCTAATGCACATACAAGTGGAACATTCTAGGATTTTATCTCTTTAAATAATGAATAATCAACTTTTAAGAAAAATCTTAATTAACTATTTTATTTATTTTTTTTGTTTGTTTTTCGAGACAGGGTTTCTCTGTGTAGCTTTGCGCCTTTCCTGGGACTCACTTGGTAGTCCAGGCTGGCCTCGAACTCACAGAGATCCGCCTGGCTCTGCCTCCCGAGTGCTGGGATTAAAGGCGTGTGCCACCACCACCCGGCAACTATTTTAAATTAGAAATTACAAAACAGTTATTTCTAGTTATATCTTGGAAATATAACCAAGCCTGTGAGAAGAATATCTAATATAAATGTTGTCTATATAGACACTGAGAACTAACTCTGTGAAGGCTCTATGGCAGGGGTTCTCAACCTTATTAATGCTGTGACCCTTTAATACAGTTCCTCATGCTGTTGTGACTCCAACCATATAATTATTTCATTGCTATGTCATAACTGTAATTTTGCTATTGTTATGATTCATAATGTAAATATCTGATATGCAACCCCAAATGGGTCATGACTTACAGGTTGAGAAACACTAATCAATGGTGTTCCCTGGCCAGTGTATATCCTAGATATAAATGAGATAAATAGCTAAAAGCCAAATTTGATATCTTTTCCTGATATTTTTTTAAAGCTTAGGAAATAATAAATTCATTTTCATATTTAAATAAGCACCTATATTCTGGACTCTGGTTCACCTTCTAAGAACTATTAAGAGAATGTATAAATATTTCAAAATACGTCATGTATTTTGGATGTATCATGTATTATAGGATAAACTGCCTTGAATCATGCCCTTAAATTTGAAATTTTTAGTAAAAACACTTAAGAAGTAACTTACAAGCCGGAGCATGGTAGCAATGCCTTTAATCTCAGAGCTGGGGAAGCTGAGTCAGGCAAATCTCTGTGAGTTCAAGGCCAGTCTGGTCTACAAAGCAGGTTCTAGGCCAGCTGGAGCTATATAGTAAAACCTTGTCCCAAATAAAAAAGAACTTAGTCAAATGATATATCATAGACTCACCATGTCTACTCTATTCACTCACACTGAGGTTTTGGAGATAACACTGGATTAAAACATAGAAGGGAATGTACTGCATTCTCATAAATATTTGTATTTTGTGCTCTGGCAAGAATAATTTAATTTGGTTAAGTCAGGGTAAGCAAAGCCATGTTCTCCTTAACTTGGAGAGAGAACAGACAAATAAGCCTTATTTTCCTCATCTGTATAGTTGTGTCTCATGAGTTTCTAATTCTTTGGGTTATGATATATGACACATAAGAGCTTATGCCCATGATCCAGCACTGTGCTATAACCACCATCATCCACACTACTGCTAAATGTCACCCATATGCCAGGCACTTTACTGGGATTATGAATGTAACTATTCGCACACTGCCTTAAAGCCTCAATCAGTAGGTATCACTCACATCTAACCCACGGTCTCAGAGAAGCTGAGTACTCTGTCCATTGGCACAGAGTCTACAGCAGGAGCACACGTACACAGGGTCTCCCAGACTGCAAAGCTCTCAAGTGTTTATGACCATCTACTCAACCATACATAGTCAGGAAACTGCCATCTAAACTAAATGAGTGGTAATGAAGTTTCAAAGGAAAACAGTGTCAAAGCAGACAATTAAGAGGGAGAGGAGGAATCACTCCTCTGGAGTTAAAAGTTTACATAAGTAAGGATACAGAGACAAAGATGTCAAGTAAAGGCAGCAGCTGAGAGACTAATGTAAATGTCAACTCTACATGAGCATCACCAGCAAGTGCTAGGTGAGGGCGAGCAAGGCTGGACCAACAGTTCTGACATTCTCAGAGATGTTCCACTGTGATTCTTATAAATACAGCAACCCACACTGGGTGGCCGGGCTTTAGAAGCCTCTGGAAGCCTAGAATTACGTGCAAAAAACAGGTGTAGTTTTCTCAGACCAGACTCCATACCTTCCTCCAGCATATACAGACTAACATACAATTCTAATGCAATTCAAAGTCATTTTCTAGTATGTTCCCAAACTGTGGGTTTTTTAAAGGTGCATAAAATGTAGCCTTCTTAGTTTGTGGAATATGTATGTGTTCAGCAGAGTTCTTGCTTAACAAACAAGGAGCTCTGGGTACTATCTTCACATTGACGAAAAAATTAAAAAATTGAAAAAAGAGTGTTTGCCAGTAGGTGGTAGAATATGCCTTTAATCCCAGCACTTCAAAGGCAGATGGAGGCGATCTCCGTGAGTTCAAGGACAGCCTGGTCTGCAGAGTGAGTTCTAGGACAGCCAGAGCTACACAGAGAATGCCTGCTTGGGGGTGTGGGGGAGAAAGGTGTTCTTGTTGGGAACAGGAAAAATCACCTTGTCCTTGGTACTGCCATTTTGACTTCAGACTCTATTTCACCTAAAGGATGAAACCAAGTCCAGGTTCCCAAGCCCTAGGCAGGCTGTGAACCGTTCAATAGCTGATCCACCTCATCCCTAAATCATAGAAATAGTCATTATGCATCTTTGGTTCTCTGGAAACATTATGCCTGCTCTTAACAACAGAAGGAACAAATGAAGCTGATTGGTTGGACTGAAAAGCTTGCATTGTATGTCAACTGACAATGATGAAACATTCAAGGAAGCCCCTAATGTCTAAATCCTGATTGATGAAAACTGTAGCTGTAACTCGGCAACAAATGTTTGTGATTTTTGTGCTTAAATACTTGCTTCAACTGACGTTCAGGGTCTCAGTTCAGCTCCCAATCTGTTGCCCGATCAATCAGATCCTCCCCTTCCCCACTTCTGTGTCGTCCTGCATTAAATCCTGCCCTGCAGTAACCTCTTGTATCTGCTTGGGTTGATTCAGAGCCTCGGAGCACAACATTCTCAACCCCTAAAGGCTGGGTATTATCAGGCATCAGTCCTAGAGCTGGTCTCTTGGATGCAGAGTGGGGGAATGTCCCTCTAGACTAAGAAAGGAATTGGCTTAGTCAGTATGGCCTGGGTTGGATTTCTTGCTTCCCAGGTCACCTTCAAATTCCCAACACCAAGTAGGATTCTTATCTGCTGCTCACTTACAATGCTTTTCCTGAGGTCTGCTCTAAAGGAATACCAAAGGCCAGCATGGACAACAGTGAAATGACAGCCTCAACTCCCTCCTCAGCAGGCCTGTTACTGCACGGCCCCCAGAAGAACTAGAGTTTGTGGCTCCACATGCCCTTGCTAGGACTGCAGGAAAGCTTATTTTCATTAAACTAGAAGAAAGAAGCTAAAGAAACTTGCATGGATATTTGAGCCAGGTAAAAACTCCCCTCAACAACAGGAGGTCAGGCTGTGGTGAAAAAGGTCAGCATGTCTGGACAGGCCAATTAGAAGCAGACAGTCACCCTGGGCTATTTTGTGGTTCTGCTAAAAGTCAAATGCAGAGTCTAAGCCAGTCTCATAAACATGACCCAGGATAATACATCTGATATCAAAATCTCTATCCAGCTTTGGAGCTTCAGCCACTGTCCTATCAATCTGATAAAATTACCAGTGTGTCAAACAGAGAAAAACTCTTTCCAACTCCTTTGTCTCTGCATTGTCTACGGTGCACATAATATAAAAGCAACAAAATCCCAACAAGTTGGCTGACGGGAGGGAAACAAGGTCATAGGCACAAGTGACTTTCCATTCAGAATATTATCATTGTTTGGGGTGTTTTGGCTTTGGGCTTCTAGGTACTGTTCTTTTCAAAGCAATAAAAATGAAACACAGAAGGTATGTATCCAAAGCAGCCATCGGTTTAAAAAATACACAAAGTGGGATTTTTGGAGGAAGTGCATTACTTGGATAATTAAAGCATACTTTGGCTAATCAATCACCTGACCCCCTGGCTCATGTTCTGCACCTGTTAGACATCCTATGTGGAGAAACTTCATGAAGGGACCGCAGGACTCAATTTATAGCTTTTACAATTTACTGATAATTATTTAAAAACACATAGTTTTACGTATTTGACCTGACTGAAAGTAAATAGAGTTCTATACTGGAAACTAGTCTTATGCCGTCTCTGATGGAAGAACAGCAAGCTAGAATTAAACCACCATGACTCAAGAGGCAACAGGAACTAGAGATGTGAGAGCTAATTATAACACGACACTGCATCCAGGAAATGAGCGGTCACACATCAGCACACCAATAAGCAACTTAATAATCAAAAATATAAAGTGCAGACAGTGGTGGCATACAACTGCAATCCATTACTTCAGAGACTGAGGCAGGAGAATCATGAGTTAGAGGCCAGCCTAGGCAACATAGCATGAATGTATCTTAAAGTAAATAAAAGGCTAGACAAAGAATTAATAATTAAAATATATAGACATGGATGCACCAATTCCACTTCTAGAAATACAACTTACAAACAGAAAACTGAACAGACTAAAGAGCTATTCCAGGAAATGGGTGAGAAGTAAGAAGATGGCCTATTACATGCAAAAGAGAAGCCTAGAAAAAATCCATACCTTTCACATTCATATGTTAACAACAACAAAAACAAAACAAAACTTATTTTGTTTAAATATAAATACTTTTAAGGCTGAAGTCAGGGCTCAGCCATCAAGAGTACATATTTTTCTCACAGTTTAGCTCCCCAGACCCACACAGAGCAGCTAACAACTACCTGTAACTAAAGCTCTGTGGCAGATCTGATGCTCTCTTCTGGCCTCCACAGGCAAGTGCACTCACATAGTCAAACCCATAGACAGACACATATACACATAATAAATCCAATTAAATAAATGACCTTAAAGATATTACTTTGATGAGCTAGGGGTTTAGCTCAGATGGTACAGCGCTTGTCTAGCATGTATGAAGCTTTGGATTTAATTCCAGCACCACATAAGCTAGGTATACAAAACACCCGTAATTCCTGTGCTTGGGAGGTGAAGGCAGGTGTATCCCAAGCTTAAAATCATTCTCAGCCACTTAGAGAGTACGAGGCTACTCTGGGTTACATGAGATCCTGTCTCTAAAACATATGTATGTTTGTATAATTTAATGCTCATTTACCATTTGTAGAAAAACCCAAATTTCAGGCAAATGAAATACATACCTGTGCTTTGATGATTTGCTAAATATATTACATTTTCTTTATTTTTTGGCAAATCTCCATATAGCAATATCTAAAAGAGAAGACAAAAAGAATCATTACTTTAATAATTCAAAACACGTGCATGAAATTACAGAAAAAAGAATGTGAAAGAAAATTGACAAGCACATACTATAACTAGCCCTATCCATGACTAATAAACATCAGAGCTCTCTTGAGAGCCCCATACATCATAAATAGCTCATGCTTATAAAGTACTTAAATATAGGACAGGTTAATGATCATAAAGCAAGACAGGATGATTGATATCCCTGTAAGAAAATCCAGAAAACGTATTGATTGCTAATAATATATAAAACTTCACCGTACAATGGAAGGCAGGCATATACATATCAACTATAATGAGACATAACACAAATATTATAAAAATACTCTATTTTTACTCTATATTTTAAGGATCTGTAAAATGGAGAGCTGGTGTATTCATTGGGTATGGTTTTTGCCAATGAGATTAGAGGTTTTCTGAACAGAAGACCAAATGAAAGCCGTGCGTTGGAGTCCTCTGTTAGTACACCAGTGTGTGGAACAAAACTCAGGCTACGGAGTGAGGAGACTGGAACAGGGAAGCCAGAAGGGTCTCTGAGCTGGAACATCAAGTCAGGGTCTCAAGCGGCCCAGGCTGGCCTCCACCTCCCGAGTGCTGGGACTGCAGTGTGTGCCACTCTACCCACCTGGCTACATCTCACCTTTAGACCAAGTGATGAGGACAGGTTTTCACTGTCCTGGTTCTGTTGTGATCTTAAGTATTCAATGATAAAGGAAACAAAGGACTGCTAATGCTCATTTGTTTTCTTTCTTCGGGGCATCTTTATTTGGTTGCTGTTCTTTTACTTTATCATTACGGATTAAGCAAGAGTTAGCTAAGGCTTTGGGTCTGCAATATCTGAAGGGATTACCTTCTTGGTTGTGAAACTACTCTCTAATATCTTAACAACAACAAAAAAGAAAAAGGCATTAATAAATCCTCTGTGAAAACAATACAGCTACATGATATAACGTCAGGATTTCAAGGACTTAGACTAAGGTCTCTGTTACCTTAGAAAACAGCACAGTGAGTATGTTCACATGTGTCCAATTATTTCTAACGAAGTTTATAAACAAGTAAATAATAAATGATTAGTTGATCTGTGCAGGGTTAATATAGAGGTGCCAGCTCATGACCAATCACCCTTCTCTTAGCAATAAACTAGAACTATTTGAGGACTATTGGGTACATGCTGGATTCAGAAGAACTACAGATACACAGCAGTGTTTTGTGTGTATATATATATATATATATATATATATATATATATATATATATATATATATATATACTTTTTTGATAAGATCTAAGGTTCTTTAGAGATAGGTCTAGCTTCCATGCTGAAGACAACACTCAAACCATCCAAAGGTGCCTGAAATCCCTGATACTTGAGTGGATAAAGCAGGAGGATTAGGAATTTGAGGCCAGCCTGGGCTGCTCAGCAAGAGCCAGTTATACACATACAACTCTGTCTCTGTCTCTGTCTGTCTGTCTGTCTGTCTCTCTCACCATTCATCCTTCTCCATTTCCTGTGGATGATTTGGTTGATTACTAAAATGTATCTTTTGAACTTAGATTGCAAACAAACTACTAAAAGGCAGTTTTCACAGGATTAAAAGACAGAACTTCAAGGTTGTCCTTTATGAGACTGTATTGAATTTAAAAATAAAACAAGCATAATGAGGACTAGAGACGAAACCACAAAGTAAGTGGTACCCCCACTATGGTCATAAAATAACACCATAGCTATGGCCTTCACTTACTGGTAGAAAGCCTACCATGCATGCTAGAGGTCCTGGGGTCACCATCCAGCAACACACACACACACACACACACACACACACACACACACACACCCATGCCAACCATCCAGCAACACAACACACCACACACAGACATACACACCACACCACACACACACACACACACACACACACACACACCCCACATACCCCCAACACACACACACTCAGACACACATACCACACACACACACACACACACACACACCAATAGTACATTCAATACATTCTAGGACACAGAAGGAAACGAAGACTACCTGGATCAGCACTGATTATACATGTAGGTGAGTTAAAGCATTAAAGTAAAAACTTGCTCTGTAGATTCTCCTGCCTCTACCATCTGATTGCTGGGATTAACAGTGTGTGCCACCCCCATCCTCTCCCCCAGCTAAAATCTCTATTATTTAAATGAAAACTTTTAGGGCTATAGAGGATCAGAGTTCAGATTCTGGAAGCCATGTCCAGAACCACCTGTAATTACAGCTCCAGGGGATGGATGTCCTTTTCTGGACTGGTTCAGCACTGATTTTACATGTAGGTGAGTTAAGGCATTAAAGTTAAAAAAAAAAAAAAAAAAGCCTTAGCTAACTTTTCTAACTTTTGCATAATCCTTAATGATAAAGTATAAGAACAGTGACCAAATTCAAGAAAACAAAACAACAAAACAACACAAAAAAACCAACCTATGGTCAGTTAATGGCAAGGTGAGCTTAAGAGTCCACATCTGTACCTTTAAAACACAGAACACTACTGTTCTCGGGATACAAGAAAGTCCAACCCTTAAACAAATAAAGCACCCAGAACTTAATTCACATCCCTTTAAGAGATTTTACCTATGTACTTATTTATATAAACACACAAGACTCAAGTGTGTATACGTATGCACAAGAAGATTGTAGTTTTTTCGCCCATATGCACAACAGCTTAGTGAAAGGGCAGCTGTATCCAGCTGAAACATAAAGAAGCCAAAAAGCATTATCTCAGAGGCGATATCTGAGCACTAGCCTCTTTTTAACTATTTCATTTAAACTACAGCTGCTTGGAATCTATAGAAATAAAAACTCACACTATAGAATAGTTCTCAACTTGTAAAACTGCAAAAGATCTGAAAGCAAAGTGAAAAATCAAACTGTAAATCTTAAAGAGATGAAAATCATCACAAGTACTTTGAATAGTTATTAATAAAGAAAAGAATGCATAAATAATATTTATGTATCTAATATACACAATTTTAAAGACTCTACATTTCTGAAGTTCCAAGAATGAATAAACACTTCTATCTCAAATAATTCAAATTTCTTCCATTCTTTGAAGAATAAAGGTTATGTTTTACATTTATTAATATGAAGGGGAAGAAATTATTTTAAAGATTTATTTGTAATTATAATTATGTATGAGGGGTACATGTACATGCAAGTGAAGGTGCTGTGGGATGTTCTGTATGGCAAATGTGTTGCTAATTAGTCAATAAATAAATCACTGATTGGCCATTGGCTAGGCAGGAAGTGTAGGCGGGACAAGGAGGAGAATAAAGCTGGGAAGTGGAAGGCTGAGTCAGAGAGACACTGCCAGCTGCCAAGATGACAAACAGCATGTGAAGATGCCGGTAAGCCACGAGCCATGTGGCAAGGTATAGATTAATGGAAATGGATTAATTTAAGCTGTAAGAACAGTTAGCAAGAAGCCTGCCATGGCCATACAGTTTGTAACCAATATAAGTCTCTGTGTTTACT
This sequence comes from Peromyscus eremicus, assembly GCF_949786415.1. Lineage (NCBI taxonomy): Eukaryota > Metazoa > Chordata > Mammalia > Rodentia > Cricetidae > Peromyscus > Peromyscus eremicus. The sequence goes on along the minus strand of NC_081433.1, from coordinate 13,454,549 downwards.
TGGTCGGGTCTGAGTGGCTGTGGGACTGGCAGATGAGAGAGATCTGTCCTGTGGGCCAGGTAGGAAAACTTCAGCTACAAATGGCGTCCAACGTGGTGGCAAGAGTTTCCACCTAAAACCTGAGAAAAAAAAAGATACTAAAACGGAGCTAAAAACAGTTCCTAATTGTCTCTCTCAAATGAGCGGCAGCTGCCGGTTGGAGCTACTTGTGGGTTTCTGGTGTGCGTGCTCAACCTGCAGTATGGCGGGAATGAGGCCTCTGCAAGTGGCACATTAAGCTGCATGGTGGATTTAGCCTTTGCAGGTACAAAACAAAAAAAGAGGTTTCTGGGCTACACGCTGCTTGGATAAAAGCATAGACCTATAATAGCTCCCAGAGCTGGTGGTAAACGTAGCCATGTTGGGAGGCTGAGGTGGGTGGAACCAGCAGCCACAGCTGCTGCAGTTTAAAGCAATAGAATCACAATAAGACAGATTCAGATGTAATAGTTTACAATGTGTGTAAAAGATACGTAGGCTTGAAAGAGACAAAAAAGGTGATATATACAGTTATATAAACAAATACATATTTTTAAAAAATAAAGTCTTTAAAGAGACAGTAAAATTAATATAAAAAATAAGCCACGTGAAGATGAATACTACACAGGGAATCTGGATTGTGTTGTCTTTGGGATTCTTAACTGCAGAGAGATATTTGATTGTAAAGGAAGCTGAGTTAAACCAATATGTATACTTTAAAAATACCTTGACTTCAAAATTTGGATATAAGGATATGTTGCTTTGGAAAGGAGACTCTGCTTTTGTTCCCACAGAAAGCCAAAGGCTATGGATTTGTTCCAGATTAAGATACATCAGGTTTGACCAGCCAAGACCCCCTGAAGGTCTCCGATGACAACATGGCCCAGATGATCCAACATCCAGAACCGTTTGAAGGCAACTGGCTCAGACAATACAGCCTCATGGACTATTCCATAATTCTAAAATTTTCTTTGTGTCCCCATAAGATACAGCGCCCCCCTCCAGGAGGAAGTAGTAAGAGAAGCTACGCCCAAATTCCCAAATTATATGTAATTTTACTTTGTTAAGGTTAAAACCTTCCTTTTTGAAAAAAAAAAGGGGGGGGGGAAGTGCTGTGGGATGTTCTGTATGGCAAATGTGTTGCTAATTAGTCAATAAATAAAACACTGATTGGCCATTGGCTAGGCAGGAAGTGTAGGCGGGACAAGGAGGAGAATAAAGCTGGGAAGTGGGAGGCTGAGTCAGAGAGACACTGCCAGCTGCCAAGATGACAAACAGCATGTGAAGATGCCGGTAAGCCACGAGCCATGTGGCAAGGTATAGATTAATGGAAATGGATTAATTTAAGCTGTAAGAACAGTTAGCAAGAAGCCTGCCATGGCCATACAGTTTGTAACCAATATAAGTCTGTGTTTACTTGGTCGGGTCTGAGTGGCTGTGGGACTGGCAGATGAGAGAGATCTGTCCTGTGGGCCAGGTAGGAAAACTTCAGCTACATGCAGGTGCTGTTGAGAGTCCAGAAAAGGACATCCATCCCCTATAGTTATGGAGCAAGCCAGCTAGCTACACTATCCAAATGAGTAAGCTCTGGGTTCAAGTGAAAGACTCTGCCTCAATATACAAGGTTGGAGAGCATTGGAGAGCAATGCGGGAAGACATCTGGCATCAGCCTCTGGTTGCCCACATGTGCCTGCACACAAGCACCCATATACACGCAAACATGCATATTACACACATGTACACGATATACATACAAAAATATAAAATTTCAAGATGTTATTACTATCATTTTTAAAATATTGTTTTACGTGTATGCATGTATGTCTGTGTATACATGCCTGCCTGGTGCCTGCAGAAGCCAGAAAAGGTCATCAGCTCCACAGAACTAGAGCTACAGATGGTTGTGAGCTATCATTTGGCTCCTGGGAATTGAACCTGGCTCCCTCTGGAAAAGCAGCCAGTGTTTTTTTTAATCCCTGAGCCATCTCTCCAGACCCAGATACTACTATTTTATTAACAAATATATAACTAATTAGAAGGTTGTAGTGTTTTCAAATTCTAAAAAGCTAAGAAGCCAGGCACAGTAGCTCATACTTGTAATCCCAGCATTTGGGAGGCTGTGTCAAAAGGATTATATGAATGTGAGGCCACCCAAGGGGAAAAAATTAAGAAAATTTAAAGGGTTAAGAACTTACACACTATCTACTTATAAAAACTGTAGATCATCATATGATTGCCTATGTGCCCGACTCTCTATGATCCTCTCTGGGGCGCCTCTCTCAGTTACTCACTCCACACTGATGCCTTTCCACCGTCAGCCCGACCACAGGCTTCATTTATCATAGCCACTTTGTACCACAGGGTGTCCTGTTCACAGTCCTAGGAGAGGGCCAAGGACATCTTGTACAGGCTGACTTACAAGTCACACTCTCCTGTGGCCTGTTTTCTAGCCTAGACTTGAGCACCTAGATAGTTTCCAAAGACAGATGTTCACGGAATCATTAAGTTTACACTTTTGTTTTGTACCAATAAAACTGTCTCCTTTTAAACATAAAAGAAATTTTAGAATAAACATAAATAAAACATGCTAAGTATACTGGAAACTTTTAAAGACATCATTCTGTGAACCTTCTAGTTCCCATTTACTTTAATAACTCTAATCAAAATATTTCACAAAGCATTTTGAAAACATGTTTTTAAATTTTATATAATTATTTAAGTAACTTTAGATTGATCCACTTTTTTTCAAAGCTCATCTAAGGCCAGTAAGATGACTTTGTATAAAGACACCTGCCACCAAGCCTGACGACCTGAGTTTGATTCCTAGGGTCCATATGGTCGAGAACCAACTCCTGAAAGCTGTTCTCTTTCACATTCACACACACACACACACACACACACACACACACACACACACACGCCGCAAATAAATGTAAAGCTCATCCAAAGTCCCTTTAGAGAAAAGGATTAATTTTCCTTTTATCAATTAATTAACTAGATGGCAGACAATCAAATACTTTAAATAATTTTCTGCTGTAGTTAAGCCTGTTCACCTGCATAGAATCTCTTGTGCTGATCAGTTTTCTACAGTTTTTAATTTGTTCAATGACATGTACACTAATTGAGGGCTCGTCCTCCCTCCCTCCCTCCCTCCCTCCCTCCGTGTCCCCCCCCCCCTCTCTCTCTCTCTCAAAACCCAAGATCTCCAATGAACACCACATTCTTGCTTTGTTAGGCCATGCTTTGAGTCTGGAATGGTCCCCACTAGCTTATGCTTTGGGTGTTTGTCCTCCAGTTGGTTGCACTGTTTTGAGGGTGGGGTGGGGGGTGGAACCTTCAGGAAGTAGTTACGAGTTTGACCTTTGAAGGTTATACTGGCCCCTAGTTCTGGCTTTGTTCTTCACTTCCTAGTCTACTACCATGTGAACAAACTCCTGCTGCCACTGCCAGGCTTCTCTGTTGTGAGGGACTAAAAACAAAAACCATCAAGATTGGGAGTCAAAATAAAGCACTTCTCTCTGTCAAGTGTTTTGGTCATGGTGACATAAAAGAACTAATAACATTTAAAAGTGTCTTCTTCATTTATCTCAGCAGGGTCCATTATTTTCAGCATGCAAAAGTTGAAATATAATACATATTGAGAAAAAAGTCTCATTGTTCTCAAATATAAATGACATTGAAAGAAATCATAACTCATTCCAAAATATGCCCTTTAGCATAAGAATGATTCTGAGTGAAAACAGCTAAGAAATAGGCACTGGTAGAGTTCTCTGCCCTCAGTTTTCTACCTAGAGACAGACTGTAACTTCCTATAAAGGGGACATAAAGTTCCTGTAGCCAAAGTTTTCCTGTGTCGCGCCCGGCTCTCAGCTGCTCAGACCCAAGTAAACACACAGAGGCTTAATATTAATTAAAACTGCTTGGCCATTAGCTCAGGCAAAATACTGACTAGCTCTTACACTTAAACTTAGCCCATTTCTGTTAATCTATATGCTGCCATGTGTTCTGTGGCTTTACCTGTGTGCCATTACATGCTGCTTCCTGGAAGGTGGGCTGGCATCTCCTGACTCAGCCTTCCTCTTCTCAGAATTCTTGTCTGCTTATCCCACTTACACTTCCTGCCTGGCTACTGGCCAATCAGCGTTTTATTTATCAACCAATCAGAGCAATACATATTCACAGTATACAGAACATCCCACAGTGTACAAAAGCATTATTCCACAGCAAGTTCCCATTAAATAAAGCAGTCCCCCATCTACAGCAGCAAAACCTGTTGACCAGTATGAGTCTAAGTGAGGACCACCTGCAGGTGTATAACATTTCCTCGAAGCTCAATATCCCTTATAGACGCTTTCCTTCACACATCACTGCACCTTTCATCACCCCCTTGACTAGGGGTTGTCATTTCTTCCCAGTTCCCTCCCCCATGTAAAAAATACTAACATCATAAACCTGACACTTTTTCTACAGTTAACCTGCCTTTGGCCATTTAATTCACAGGTCTTGGATACACAATCTGAAGAAGAGGTTGCCCTTTGTGCAACATGATCACTAGGATCACAGGCTGCAAAGTATTAGACTTGGACAAAGATGTAGATTTGAATCCCAGTCCTCCAGCTTACACAAGAATGGATGTGCTTTCTCCACACCTATCTCATTAACTGTAAAGTATAATATACTAATTGCTCCTCATAGGATTACACTGACATAAATGAGACTACATAAACTACTTTATATACACCTGTTCATCTGGCAGTCATCATCTGGTAAAAATCAATGGTTAATGCTCAGTATGGTAGCATGCAGGGGGTGGGAGGGAAGATTAATAGTTAAATTATTTTCTGTATCTAACAGACTTTTCATTCAAAACTGTTATCATGTAAAAAATAAAAAATAAACAGCTAACTAGTCCATATCTCTCCAATTGCACTGAAATGCAGCTACAAGGACATTGACTAAGATTGAATGTATAGTTTAAACTCTATTTTACAATCATTTGAAATGAATTCTTGAATGTGTTTTTATGTCCACGAAATAATCATGCACCATTTAACACTTTAGCCAACCATGAACAGCATAGACAACTAGAGCAGTAGTCCCCAGGTTTCAAGAGCTGAAAACTTGCCAAGGCCTATACGATAGCCATCTTCTAGGGGTTACTGGTATAAAAAATAATTCTTCCAGTCACATAAAAGAATGGCACATACCATTGTGCAATATTTTATAGTAATAACTACTGGTTCATGTACTGACTATACTATAGTTATTTTAGAGAATTCCTATATATTTAAAAAAATGCTCCCACATTGCATTTATGGCTTTAAGAGACCATGCTGACTGGTTAGGCTAACTGGTGCAACCACACTCCTCCTGTCTGCTTAATGAAATCACCTAAGGACCTGTTCTAGGCATGCCCTTGTAAAGAAACACAGATTTTGACTAAGAGATTTCTACTGTAATATGTACAAAACCTGTGGTCTTTTTCTGAGCCCCATTTGCAATGTTTCATTAAGTAAATAGCAAATTTGCTATATTACTAATTAGTAAAATTATACTTTGTAACAAGACTAAATTAGTAAACACAATTTGATTAAAGATCAGAATATAAAACAATTACCATGTGATATGTGAGTAGAAACTTACATATCACAAAACTCAGACAATCAGCATGCATGTCTTTTGACACTGTCCTTCAGAAAGTTTCGTTTTTTTCTGACTCTGAACTAGACAATATATTATCTCATTTAATTTTTATTACTTACTTTTCTTGTTGTGTCAAAATATCTGAAAGAAGCCATTTAAGAAGAATTTGTTTTATTCAGGCAAGGTGGCACACTCTTTTAGTCCTTTGAGTTTCAGAACAGCCTGATCTACCTAGAGAGTTCCAATACAGCCAGGGCCACACAGAGAAACCCTGTCTGAGGGGATGGGGTGTGTTTAAGAGTAGATCCAGTCCACCAAGGTAGAAAGGCATGGTAACAGGAGTGTGACGCAGTTGGCCACACAATGTCCATGGCTGGGAAACAGGTGAATGTTGCTGTTCACCTGGCTTCCTCTTTTTGCCTCATCCCTATGTGATGGGGACACACTCAGTTAAACCTTTCTGGAAACACCCTCCCAGACAGATCCAGAAGCATATCTCCTGGGTGATTCTAAATCCAGTCAAGTTGACACTGCGGATTAACCATTAAAGTCTTCAAAACAGCAGGACAAATGTATTCCATTTAAGGGTAAGAACACCAAGGTTGAGAAGCTTACTTGATACAGTGTGACAAAGGAAAAGGTATTATACCCAGGCTTCTCCAAGATTTCAAAGTCTTAAGGAAAGTATTCTCTACAAAGGTTCACATACGGGGCCTGGGGAAAGCTCAGTTGGTTGAGTGCTAGCTGGCCTTGCATGTATGAAGCCCTGGATTTGAACCTAAGCACCACAGAAATCCCAGCACTAAGGGACATCAGAAGTTCAAGGTCATCTTACATAATGAGTTTGAGGACAGCCTGGGCTATATAAAATCCTATTTTAAATAAAAAAATTTTTTAAAGAAACTTGCATAGTTTTTTTCATTCTGAATATTAATCATAAGGGTAAGATATAAGAAACCATTAAGAATAAAAAAATATAAAAATGTCCTACAGCAATACATACTCAGAAAAGGAATGAGTCATTCTATAGGTGCACAGAGAAGTGACATTCATTGCAAGTCACAGAGAATCAATAACTAATACCAAGAACAGCCCCAATCCCGTTTAAAGAAACTCTGGGATTCAACTGCGTTATTCCTTACTTTCAAAATTATTTATGTCTTTATTTTGGTTCTTATCTCATTACACAGTTACTGTTCTTTCTTATTAACTGACTTCTTTCTATCCTGAATGATAGCCATTTTATCAATGCAAAACACTGGTCCCTAACCGTGGTTACCACCTACTACATGGCTAGAACTTAACACAAGTCTTCTAGATGTGAACTAATTTATTTCCTATCCTTGAATTCCCAGCCTAAGATGTAACAGGAAAGCTGCCAGCCTGTGAACTACCTCTTATCTGTACATACAGACACTCAAACACCTTCACAACACTTCTATCTGTACCTGCTTTTAGTGTCATGGAAGAAATAAAGGAAACCTTGGTGTGTTGCAGTTTTAAAAATTCTAAAACCACAGGCTTTCAAGCCCAGCACACAAATGTTTCTCTGTTCCTTGGCAGTCCCAGAATTCTTTTACATTGTTTTGCTGTACCCATTTCATATTCCTGGGGGTTCAATAGTCTCAGCAATTGTGAACCTTGCTAGATAAACACTTAACCTTCCTAGCAAACCATTCTAGAACCCCTATTCCTTAAAAGTAAGACTTATCACATGGCCACAGACCTCTAGAGTGGGATTCCCTGAGGTATTCTACCCTTTTTGTTCAAAAGAAAGGTCATTCTCCTTTTTTTTTTTTTTTGGTTTTTCGAGACAGGGTTTCTCTGTGTAGCTTTGCGCCTTTTCCTGGAACTCCCTCTGTAGCCCAGGCTGGCCTTGAACTCACAGAGACCTGCCTGCCTCTGCCTCCCGAGTGCTGGGATTAAAGGCGTGCGCCATTACCGCCCAGCCTGGTCATTCTCCTTTTGCTGACAGTTCTGAGACTACAATCTTGGAAAGGAAACTATCTATCTATCTATCTATCTATCTACCTACTAATTTCGTGTCAAAATGATATGTTAATAATGTAAAGGGTAGGGTGTGATGATGACAGATGAGGACTAGCACAGGTTTGAGCTGCACCTTAAGTGTAGAGGATCAGTTCAAAAGTACACTATAGAGATTATTTTTATAATGCAAAAAGGAACAGATGGGGTAGAGTGAAACCAGAGAATGGTGCGGCAGGGCAGGGCAGAACTGAAATTTAAATGCCATGTCTGAAGTCTTTACAGTAATTCTGGTATCACATTCTCTCTAGTATCAACTGAGAACCACTTTGCCTAGCTCAATCATATAACTATGTGACGTGTACTGGAAGTGAAGATTCAAAGGAATTTGTCAGCAGCAATGAAGCATATCTGAATAGCCAAGAAAGAAGTTGCTCTGAAGTGTTCCTTTCCCTCTATTTGGAAGAGCTAGTAAACAACTATTCAACAGTTTCAAATATCAAGTATTTTCTGCGATTATTTCTCCATGCTTTTTATAGCAGGAATACCTCAAGAACAGTGAACTCACTTCAGACACCACCTGTAAAAGCATCTTCAAACACAGCCCCTAAACTGGACTGTCATGAAGACTATATCATGAACTGTCTGGACCTGTTTTCTGTCTATAAAAAGCTAAGAATGGTGCCTACTGTGTGGGACGAATGATCTTCATAAACAATACTGATATACGGTAGAATTCAGTAAAGGCTTTGCTACCAATCACAAACTCATAGCTGCTTTTTTTAAAAAAAATTATTTTTAATTTACTGCGTGTACAGGTGTATTGCCATGTGCACATGAGTACAGGTGCCTGAAAAGGCCAGAGGCATTGGATCCCCGTGGAATTGGAGTCACAGATGGTTGTAAGCCACCTGACATGGAACACAACTCAGATCCTCTGGAAGCGGAGCACCTGCTCTTATGCTCTGAGCCATTTCTCCAGCCCCCATCCTGGTTATTTCTGAAACAGACCTGGGAGGATTCTTGTCATTCTCAGCATATGTACTCTTTCACGACCCTGACCAGCATCTCTACCTGGACTGCCCTAAGAGCTTCTACACCGATCCTTTTTCAGAGCACACACACCCTCTGAGCACTTGCTCAGAGCAGCTTTCTAAAGCCCTACCCTCCACCCCCTAGGGTAAACAGGTCATATAGCAGTCAATGGGAGTCATCTTGTTACTGCTTGTCTCCCCACTAAAATATGAGCTCCACACAGTTCTTCACCCATCAGACACCAGCACAGCACCTGAAACGAAGTGCACAGGTGAATGCTGATATATGGATACAAAGATGAAAACTTAAGCTCTGAGAACCCTTTTGGGAATATTACTTAGTGCTAGATTCTCTAGCTATTAATATCAACCACTGTCTAAGAAACTATAAGATGAAAATACAGAAAGAATTAACCTCTAATTCCATTAAGAAGTGTCATTTCCCAAGCTTCTTCAGCTCTTCAAACTTGGATCATTTTAGAAAAAAAGCAGCCATGCTTCCCTTTGCTTTCCTCATGAAAGTGCACAGTCATATGCAATGCCATGATAAAAACCCATCCAAGATATCACTGTCATGGAGGCATCTCCCCAACTCCAATGTTTATTTGAAGTTCTTCAAAGAAGTCTAAAATTTCACACCAAACTAGTTACAGACCTAAGGAAGATGTGTGTAGAGTAAGCACATGGGGAAATATGGCTTTCTCAAAATGTCTGAATGTTTCATTATATCTGTGGTGGTTTGAAATAAAATGGCCCCCAAAGGGAGTGGTACTATTAGGAGGTGTGGCTTTGTTGGAGTAGGTGTGGGCTTGGAGGAAGGGAGTCATTGTGGGGGCGGCCTTTGATTTCTATGCTCAAGCTACTCCCAGTCAAAGTTGACTTCCTGTTGCCTTCTGATCAAGATGTAGCCATCACCATGTCTGCCTGCATGCTGCCATGCTTCAGCCATGATGATAATGGACTAAACCTCTGAAACTGTAAGCTGCCACCTCAGTTAAATGTTTTCCTTTTAAAAAGTTGCCATGGTCATGGTGTTTCTTCACAGCAATAGAAATGCCAACTAAGATAGCATCTGTTATTTAAAATAGAAAAATAAGGCATAAAAGACTGCACAAGGCAGAGGATCTGGGAAAAATTGGGAGAGGAAAAAGAATATGGTCAAAATGTATTGTATAAAATTCTCAAAGAATAAATAAAAGCATTATTTTACAGACGACTTCACAACTGAAACATTTAAATACTAGGTTTGTTTTATGTTCATAAAAAGTATAAAAATAAAGTTTTAACTACATTTTTCTAAATTATTTTATAAATCTCTTAAGTTTAGCCAGTTTCTTAGCCAGATTTAAGTTGTGTTAGACTAGAATTAGACTTGGGAAATGTTTTAATTTTCTGAACCAAAGGTTTTGCTCAATCTGCTTAAGCAAAGGCACACCCAGGTCTACCCAGGTCTATTGCTCCCAGCTAAACAAAGCAAGTAATTTAGTGTGTTTAAGAATCACAAGGAGTGCTCGCTTCGGCAGCACATATACGAAAATTGGAACGATACAGAGAAGATTAGCATGGCCCCTGAGCAAGGATGACACGCGAATTCGTGAAGCGTTCCATATTAAAAAAAAAAAAAAAAAAAAGAATCACAAGGATGATAAATAAGCAAAGAGGAACAAAACTGAGGGTATAAACAATTAACATTTTTTTTAAGATCACTGACAGTGGAAAAAATTCAGACCTGATACAAGGATCAGACTGGATGACCTGGGAGTCCCCTCCAACTCTAAGTAAACATATTTCATCCCAGGAATTTAGCTGCCTTCAGCAAGAATCAGATGCAAACTTGACTCAGGAAGTTTAGGATGCTCGATAAGTCAGAAAGAACAAAGCAGCTTTATATGGCCGCCAGGTAGAAGCCTTTGTTTCTGAGAACTTGAAAGAAGCTTCTGTGCAAGGTACAAAGCCTAGAGAAGTCTAGAGTCTGCGCACATTATACAAACAGCAGCAACTCAGATCTAACCACTATCTGCTCCCAGTACTCTCAAACTATTCTATAACATAAAGCAGGTCCATTGAAAATTTTAAACTTATTTTACACAGAGGATCTCAGCCAAGGGGTGATGGCACAGGCCTACAATCCCAGCTATTCTTGAGACCCAAGCTGGAAATCCAGATTCAAGGTTGGTGTCCACTATAAAGTGAGACTCTGTATCCCAAAATAAATATGTAAATAAACAATAACCTAAGACTCATTGTTAATACAATTTGATTAATACAACACTAATATTTGGGCCAGATGGGAATAGCAGTCAAAGCCATTAATGGGAATTATATTTTAAAGTAAATTCTAATTGTTAATAACAAATTTAAGTGGAAATACAATGGTGACAAAAACATTCACCAGTATTGAGGAGACATGTTCAAATACCAATAACCAGTTTTTACTGGATTTCATTGCAATGAGAAGAGAAATACTCGAATACTTGAAAACATGAATTAATTTTGGGGTTTGGGTATGAGTGGTGTATGCACATGTGTGCATGCCCATGCTCACTCCTAGAGGCTAGAGCAGGACGTCTGGTGCCCTGCTCTATCACTCTCTACCTTATGCCCTTGAGACAGGGTCTTTACTAAAACTGAAGTTAGGATTGGCAGCGACCAAGCTCCAATGATCCTGTCTCCATCCACTACAGTGCTGGGGCTACAGGTACACACAGCCAAGCATGGCTTTTTATGTGGTTGTTAGGAATATGAACTCAGGACTTCATGCTTCTTAGTGTTAAGTTTCAAACCTGGGACAAATGGCTGAGATGCCTATTTAACATATCAAGGCGGACCTGGCCTCCAGGTTCTCCTTGACATTACAGGGTATGGCTAGCATAGCTCACCCCATCCCACCCTCTACCCTGAATTCTCCAGTCCAGGGGCTGGGCTGCCCTTTCCCAGAAACTCTTCCCTATATAATCCAGATATTATGGTTACCCGCCCTTCTGTACCTTTGGCCTCCAGGCTGCTGCACCTGGTTCCCTTCTCTCCTCTCCCCATATGGCCCAACCCGAGCTTGTGCTTGTGGAGGGCAGAGGACAACTTTTAAAAATAGTTCTTCTACTATGTGGGTGCTGGGAATCAAACTCAGATCATCAGAATTGGTGGCAGGTGACTTTGACCACTGAGCCATTTGACCAGCCCACTCATATTAACTTTTAATAACTAAAAAAAAAAAAAAAAAAAACAACTCAAAGGACTGGGGTGATGATTCATCAGGTAAGAGTACTTGCCCTGCAAGTATCAGGACCTGAGTTTGAACCACAACTTCCCAAGTCTTAAAAAAAGGTCAAGCACATCTGCGCATGCCTATAATTCCAAAACTTATGGATAGACAGGTAAATCCCAAAAGTGTGCTGGCTAGCTAGCCTAGCTGAAAATGGCAAGCTTCCGACTGAGTTTAGAGACCCCATGTTAAAGCAATAGAGGGAGAGCAACAGAGGAAGACAACCCAATCCTGTTCTGGCTTCCCTGTGTGTACATCTTCACTGAACACTCACACACAAGCACCATACACACAATATACACTCAAAATGTTAAAGCCAGTTGTGGTGGCTTCCTTCTTTAATCCCAGGACCTAGAATGCTGAAGCAGGAGGATCACTGTAAGTTCGAGTGAAATTTTTTTTGTTTTTTTTTTTTAAGATTTATTTATTACATATACAGTATTCTGCCTGCATGTATCCCTGAGGGCCAGAAGAGGGCACCAGATCTCATTACAGATGGTTGTGAGCCACCATGTGGTTGCTGGGAATTAAACTCAGGACCTCTGGAAGAGCAGCCAGTGCTCTTAACCCCTGAGCCATCTCTCCAGCCCCTTGAGTGAATTCTAAGCCAACCTGAGCTACAGAGTGACACCCTGTATGAAAAAAATATATATAAACAAGAAAATAAAGATATTTCATTTTCTATCATGACTACTACAGTCTATGTGGCGATCTCAACCTGAGTACTCCTCTAGAGTCTTTGATCAGAGATGTGATAAATTCAGCTTTACTGCAACTAAAGATGGCACAACACGGTTGCTGCTATTTCTTTTTTGGAGATGTCCCAGTCACCCCTCTGCCAGCATTAAACACTTTCTGCTCAGCTCCCCACAAGTTTGTCTTCAACTCTGGCTCAAGGACAAACATGGCCTCTTATTCTGGGTCTCCAAGCAGCCCAATCCAAGTCCTTTTTGTACAAAAGCAAAACCAAATGCCAATGTATAAACTCTCAACATAAAAGTTATTTCTTCCTTATGTCTATGTGATTCATGGGCAATGTCTGGATATCTGCCTAAGCTGTTCACTTGATACCAAGAAGGGTTAGTACAATTTTATTTGCAGAAATTGTGTATTTGCCATATTTTTTTTAAAAAAATTCATTTGTAAGGCTTCGAATTGTTCTATTTGACTCTATAAAGAACCTGTCTAGAAATAATCTTAAAGTCAGTTATGATCTGACCATGTAAAAGTATGAATAAAAATTTGAAATAAAAAAAAAGTTGCTAGGTGGTGGTAGCACATGCCTTTAATCCCAGCACTTGGGAGGCAGAGACAGATGGATCTCTGTGAATTCAAAATAGCCTGGTCTAGATTAAGTTCCAGGACAGCTAGGGCAACACAGAAAAATCCTGTCTTGAAAAACAAACAAACAAAGGTTATGTCACATCTGCTATGAGGTCTTGTTTAAAGGGTTTGCTCATATTGTTGGGTTTTGGTACACTATCAGCTATCAGGAGATAGTCATTTCAAAATCAATTAAGAATTAAAAGAGGGCTAGAGAGTTGACTCAGCAGTTAAAAGCACTTGCAGAGGACCCAGGTTCAATTCCCAGCACCTACATGGTGGCTCACAACCATCTGTAACTCCAGTCCCAGGGGATCCAATGCCCTCTATATGGCTCCTGTAGGCAGGCATATGGTACACATAAATACATTGAAAACACTCATACATGCACAAAATAAAATTTAAAAAAAGAAGAGAGTACCAAAACATTAGCAAGAAGTCAGTTGTTATTCAGAAATCAGCTTGATCTGAAAATTAAACAACTAATTACATGTTCTGCTTAAGGAATGTGAGGTAAATTTACAAATTCATAAATAAGAAATTAAAGTATTATAGGAGATTATTTAAGCTAACCAGAGCAGAGGGAGCCAGTCTTTTACTTGTATATCAAAGAAAGCAAAAACAAATACTAAGCTATAATACTAATCTAAGAAATAACAACAAAATATTGACTATTTAGAACTCACTGTTGTAAAGGACTGAACTGTGGTCCCCAAACCCTACATCCATACCCTAAGCCTTAGAAGCTGTGCACATTCCCTTATTTTGAAAAGGTGTCTCTGAGGCTGGCAAGATGGCTCAGCAGGTAAAGGTGCTTGCTGCCAAGACTAACAGTCTAAATTCAATCCCTGGGACTTACATGGTGGAAGGCAAGAAGTGACTCCTGAAAGTTGTCCTTTGGTCTCCACATACACACTATGGAACAAGTGTACCCACACAAGTAAATAAATGTTTTGTTCATTTTTGTTTTTTACTAGTCTTGAGGATGAAATTAAGAATCTTGAGGAGATCAAAATCATCCTAGATTATCCATGTGAGCCTACAGGTTACAATCCAATGACAATGTCACCACAATACAAAGGGAGATGGAGATTTGAGACAGAAAAGGGGAAATAACACTATGAGGCAGTATGGATGGGCCTCTAGTCAAAGAAAGTAGCCAGCATCCAGAAACTGAAAGATACAAAAATCCTAGAGGGAATGAAATCCAAACTAAACCTTGACTTCAGACTTCTGGCCTCTGGAGCTGTGAGAATAACCCAATCTGTTTCAGCCACTAACCCTGAGGTAATCTGTTGCGGTAGCCTCGAGAAATGGACTTTTTATAAAGTTAAAGAGACTCCAGTTGCTTCTCTTTCCTCCCCTCGCCCCTTTTTTAAGATTAAAAATAACTTTAAAGTATGCATATGGAAGGGAGTGTGTGAGTGCTAGTACCCACGGGGGTCAGAACTATCAGACCTCCACCCTGGAGCTAGAGTTACAGGCAGCTGTGAAGGAACCAATGTGGGTTCTGGAAAGCAAATTCGGGTCTACTGTAAGAGCAGTCCATTTAACCACTGACGTCTCTCCTGTCCCTCTAGTTCCTTTTCAATGGATTTTAGATTAATAAAACTTAGAAACATTCCATTACTTACCCTAAAGGAATAAATGGGAAAAGGGACTTTCAGTAGTGACTGACTACAGGAACCTGAAAAAAGCTCTATACTGGTGTGGGCGGATGGCTCAGTGGGTAGAGCACCTGTCACATAAGCATGAGGTCCTGAATTCAGATCCCCAGACCCCACAGGAAGCCAGACAAGCCGCTGTGTGTAATCCAGTGCTCCTGCAATGAGAGGGAAGCAGATACAGGAGAGGATCTGGAAACTCAAAAGCCAGCTGAGCTGGGACACACGTGGGGAGCAAGAGACCCTGACTCAAAGTACAAGGTGAAGATCAACACCCACGGGTGTCCTGTGACCTCTGTATGTATGCCATGACACAGTGCCCCCCTAATCATGAATATGAATACCTATGTACATGCAGTCCATACACACATGTACATGCACACATAGATTTTTGAAACCTGAAAGGACACACAAGTTATTCAGAATTTCAGTAATGAATACGATCTCAAAAATGAGAATAGGAAAGCACCTGTATTTTCACAGAATCCAATGTTACACCACACAATCTGCTTCTGCACAACAAAAGAGGCCCTTACCCTCACTTTCTCCCTCTTCAAGTGGAACTGAGGAGGAATTGTAAGAGTTTGGATACAGCTGCCTGGAGACTATCCTACACTGTACATATTCTCTAAAACTATTGCACATAAGATTATTAATATGGCTAGTGAACCAAGGAAGAAAAAAAACTATGTCTTAAACTCTTATGACCAATGAACGGTTAATCACGATGATTTTAATCTATATTCCTGTCTAGCCATATTTCTCCCTCGTGTAAATTTGCTCAGTGCCATCATGAACCCCCTTTAAGTTTCATATACTAAAAAAAAGTTGAAGGCAGACATGGTAGCACATGCCTCTAGTCTCAGCACTCAGGAGACAGAGGCAGGCAGATCTCTGTGAGCTTGAGGACTATGTCCATGTACAGAATTCCAGCTCACCAGGACTACATGGTGAGATCCTGGTTGGTTTGTTTCTAAAGCTCGATATGGAAAAGGAGTAGAGGAGCACATTTTTTTTTCTCTCTTTCTCTTAATTTTAGTTTTAAGATTACTTCCTTCATACTAGTAACTCCAAAAGTCCTCAAATCACCTCCACAGCAGCTGCTGTAACCCTGGGGTAGGTTCCATTTGACTGTCCTCAAATGCATGCCCTCTCTCCCAATCAATAAACTCTCTAACTTTGCTTCACTCTGACTCATCCTGAATTTCTCTGCAGCAAGAATATGGGCCGCACTTGAGGTCCCTGAGGCTCTCTCTGAGGGGTACTTGTCATGTGCAAGGTCAGCAACTTTAAGTAGCATTCCCAGCTGTCCCAACAGCTAGTGAAAATATGTGAAATTAAATACTTACCCATGATTACACCATACATTCATTTGACACACTTGGTAAAGTGGCAGAGGGAGGAATTCTAGCCATCAGCCTAGAATTCCTGAAAATTCTGAATGAAATCCTATTCTAAAAGGCAACTGCTCAGAAACCTCGACATGGAACGGTGATTTTTCTGTTTCCTAGGAAAACACTTATAAGTTAATGAGTGACTCCTCGCCTCTCCTAATTCCCTTCCTCAGACATCAATTCCAACT